>NC_043962.1:45542819-45595319 GCF_902148855.1 Sphaeramia orbicularis | reverse complement strand
GTTAAATAGCTGTTTTAATACGTTTTTGAGGTTTCATCAAAAATATTTTGGTACAAAGGCCAAACGTTTTTGCCCGGTGAACACCCACAGACATAAAGCCAGCAGGGCCCAGCCACCACTGATAGCCGTCATTTTTCAGATGAGGCTGTTCTCCAGTTCGGCTCTGACCACTCCTTTTGTGTTTGCTGAGGGGGGCCAGCCATTCAACCCTACGGAACGGATAATAGCCTCACTGGTCTGCTCCCCCTCACCTCCCCACTGCTGTCCCATCCTCCCATAAAATTCCCCACTTTAATTGCGTTCCCTGGAAGCCAGTAGGAGAAGAGGAGGAAAAACGTAGAGGGAGGAGGTAAAAGAAAGAACTCTATAGTGGGGAGCCTGTATTCATCCCAGTCCTATGCATTGCAAACAACAACTGCGAACCACAGTCTAGGAAGAAAGAAGCACAACGGTCAAAAGCAGTGGAGGACTAGCCCACCGGTCTCCAATTCAGCAGGCCCTGGCTTCTTTAATAACTGATCGGGTTCACAATTAAATCCCGCTCGCTGGTAATACAAGTCTCCTTAGAGGCTCAATTGCCATTGGTGGGAGACAGGGCCACTGTTGTGTCCTGGGGATTAAAGCAGGCAGGGGGAATCAAAAGCCATTTTACAATACAGTAATCAGCATGTTTTCCCTCTGAAAGACCCTCTGCTCCCCCATTTAGAAAACACAGAGCATTACCTTCTTTCTGCTCTCTACAAAACCCATTCAGCCTCCTGCTTTATTATATGGATTAATCCTATGTGTTGTTAGGAGCACTGGGGCTCTGGAAAGAAGGGGGGCGGAGGAGAAAAAGTGCCCACTCCATACAGGTTGGTGAAGTTGGGGAAAACCACAACCTGGCCAAGGACACACTCTCTAGTCTCCAGTTCCCTGACTTGGTGCATTGAGGAGGTGAATGAAGGAACATTCCTCATTTGGAAATGAGCACAAACACTAAACTCTGATCACAGAAGTTATAAAATGTAATCTAACCTGCTCTATACTCATACTACAGTTACTCATTACCTCTGCCAAGGAGGTTATGTTTTTGCTGGCGTTGGTTTGTTTGTCTGTCTGTCCCTGTGCAAGATAACTCAAAAAGTTATGGACGGATTTGGATGAAAATTTCAGGAAATGTTGATACTGGCACAAGGAACAAATGATTAAATTTTGGTGGTGATCGAGGGGGCACTGATCTGCCTTGGCGGAGATCTGCGCTCTCTGAGTGCTTTTCTAGTTTACAAGTGAGCTTTATGGTGCAATAACAATAGTCCACTCAAGGTATTATCCCAGTGTTTTTCAGCCTTGGGGTCGGGACCCCATGTGGGTTCACCAGAAATTCAAATGGGGTCGCCTGAAATTTAAAGTAATTGATAAAAAAAACAAAAAAACAAAAACAAACAAAAAAGCTTACTAATAAAAAATATATGGTGAGTTGAGAGAGACAATCCCAATACATAAAAGACATGACAAACTGTGAAGCTTAAACTGAAGCACTGTGGTTCTGTTTATCTGTCAAATGTTCATTGTGGTCGGTTTCAGATGCTGCAGCTCTTTCATAATTCATAGTTTGAGTTCTTGTTTGTTCAGTATTAATTGTCAGCCTTGTAAATCCAAGCTGGACTGACTGTACATATCCTGACCAAGGAAAATAAAATTCTCAATTTGTGCAGTAATCTACACCTGGCTTTTCTGCCTCCGTCCATAATAATATATATTATATAGACTAAATGTGTCTAAAATTTGTGTTTATTTACAACATAGTATAGCAAACTTTTACATGATCAAAAATAAATTTATTTTAGCCAAAATAAACCAAAAAAAAGGCTCCGTTTTGAACGTCTGGGGTCACCAGAAGTTTATGATGTTAAAATGGGGTCACAAGCCAAAAAAGGTTGGAAACCACTGTCTTATCCTGTTTATTACAATGATATTTATGAAAGAAATCAGAAATTTAACAAGTATTGATATAAAACTAATTTTATTGGTCTGAAGATTTTATTGCCTCTGCTAAAATAAAACAATCCATTGATTCAATTTGTTGTTGCAACTTTGTGTCCCAGAGCATTGTTGTGTTTCTGTATTTTGTAATTTAATACATATTACTATTCATTTATTACAGACTATGTTTAGAGTGTGTGTGACAGACTGCAGTGGGACGAATAAGAGTGAATGGTTGGATGTGAATTAATTTTTTATATAGATGGAGTTATAGAAATGCATTTTTACTGCTTTTTGTATGTTTCAGTTTTTATTAATGTCTGTTTGTTTCAATGATAACATCAGCCTGTCCAGGGACTACAGGTGAATATAAGCACTAGTGCTAAAACCCGGCACACTACATCTCTTCTTTTTAAGGTTAATGTATATTGTGCATTGTCTCTGTCTAAATAACTAAATAAAATGAAATGAATTTATTGCTTATTCCTAATTGTTTTGCGGTCTGTTTTTATGTTTCTGGAGATGCTATGCTGTTTCATTGTAATTGGATGCTGACAATAATGTAAATAAATGGAGAAAATAGTCAATAACCTATCAGAATCATGAATTTGGCAAAACTTTGTAAAAATCCAGTTCCGACAAAAGATTTATGAAAAGACAAACTGAAAAGTAGTTGCAAAACTCTTGAAGCCTGTCAGTTAAGACCAATGCAACAAGAGCAAAAACTCTACATTGTCAACTGCATAATGAAGTGAATCAACAGGTGTATTTTAAGTACTGATGAAGAGAATATATAACTTCTATTTCTGGACTAGTTCTGTTGATAAGAGGATTTAGAGTCACTTCTAATAAGCAGAGAAAACAGAAAATTGAAAAAAAACAGCCAGGAAATACTTACTGTAAATATAATCTATACAGAACAACATTCTTAACCCATGAAGACCCAGTGCTACTTATAAGTCACTTCCCAAATGATTTTTTCCTCTACATTTAATCTTTCTTAAGTGATTTATCACCATTTATTATAATACTATCCTCTGTATTTTGCGTTTTTCGAGTGAAAATCCGGTATTTTCTTATATTTAATTTATTGATCATGTAGATGTTCATAAAAGCTCAGTTTAAAGTTTAGGATTGTTATATTAACCCATAAAGACCCAAACATCCATGATCGTCCAGAACAATATAAAATGTTTAATAGGCTACCTGTTGATCCAGTAATCCTAACAATACATGTAAATAATTGGTTTAAAAAACACTTTGTCATCTTTTCATGGTCGTTAGATATGACCCATCTGGATGTTCAGAGGCTCTGTAGTTACCATGGAAACACTGTCATCTTCTATGACATTGATTCACCAGTAAAAGCCATGGAGTTTGATCAGTGACAGTGGATGGACACACTGGGTTTATATTGATTTATTGATAGATTTTGCTGAAAAAGTCACTTAATCTTCTGTTTTCTCTTTTTCTGATATAATAACCTTTAATTCTATGAAGATCTACATATTCAGTAAACTAAATATAGAAAAATACAAGATTTTTACTGAAGAAATGCAAAATAAACAGGATAATATTACAATAAACGGTGATAAATCACTTAAGAAAGGACAAATATAGTGAAAAAGTCATTTTCGAACTGCCACAAAAGTTGCACTAGGTCTTTATGGGTTAAAAACCGAGGAAAATGAAGAAAAAAGTGACTTTTTCTGCAAAATATATCATTAACTGAACACAAATGGCATGTCTCCATACACTGTTATTGATCAAAGTCCCTGGGTTTTACAGGTGAATCAGTGTTGTAAAAGATGACGGTGTTTCCACCTTCACTATGGAGTCTCTGAACGTCCAAATGGGTCACATCTGATGACCATGAAAAGATGATAAACTGCATTAACAGGTTTAGCGGCTCTGACGTTATTAAACATTTTGGATCAGTAGGGGATTTTGGTTGCCAGTGGCTGTTTGGGTCTTTATGCACTGTAAAAAAAAATCTGTAATTTAACAGAATTTTTACTGTTTATTTTACAGATTTTTCCTGTATTTTTAAGATACAGGAAAATATCAATGAAATGACAGAAACAGACTGTGATTTTACATGTCAAATGTAAAATAACATGAAAAAACTGTAACTGTGAATAACCAAAAAATTTACATTTTTTAAAAGAAATGTTTTTTTCTTTTTTCACAGAAAAACACAATCAAAATACATTTGCAAATGTATGATAATTTCACAAATATTTCTTTTCTATTTATGAGATTAAACTGTTAATTTAAAGCTTAAAAAAATAAAACAAGATAAAATTACTAACAATTAACCGTAAATAAAGTATTTATTCGGCTGTGGCTCAGGTGGTAGAGCGGGTCGTCCAATAACCGAAGGGTTGGCAGTTTGAATCCCACTCTGTCCTAGTCAGTCCGTTGTGTCCTTGGGCAAGACACTTCACCCTCCCTGCCTCCAGTGCCACCCACACTGGTGTATGAATGTTTGGTGGTGGTCGAAGGGGCCGCAGGCGCAAATTGGCAGCCACGCTTCTGTCAGCCTGTCCCAGGGCAGCTGTGGCTACAAATGTAGTTTACCACCACCAGAGTGTGAATGTGAGAGCAAATAAATAATGGGTTAATAATGTAAAGCGCTTTGGGTGTCTAGATGTATAAATATATAGATATATCTAGATATATAAATCCAATCCATTATTATTCTGTAAGTTTAACAAGACTTGTTTGTTAATTGACAAATATCTTGTGTAATTATGGGAGGTTCCACAACCAAAATATCGAATAAATGTGTTTTTGTGAATGTATAACATGTATAAGCACTGAGAAACTGTCAAAATACAGTTTTTATCAGTGGATTGTACAACTGAGTCTCATTATATATATATATATATATATATATATATATATATATATATATATATATATATATATGTATATATATATATATATATATATATATATATATACATGTGTGTGTGTGTGTGTACAGGGTGGGGAAGCAAAATTTACAATATTTTGAGGCAGGGATTGAAAGACAGTATATGACCAATTAGTTTATTGAAAGTCATGAGAATTTATTTGCCACAAGAAAATTGACATAATAGAAAATGTTTTTATTCTATGTGTCCTCCTTCTTTCTCAATAACTGCCTTCACACGCTTCCTGAAACTTGCGCAAGTGTTCCTCAAATATTCGGGTGACAACTTCTCCCATTCTTCTTTAATAGTATCTTCCAGACTTTCTCGTAATAGTTTTACTCATAGTCATTCTCTTCTTTCCATTATAAACAGTCTTTATGGACACTCCAACTATTTTTGAAATCTCCTTTGGTGTGACGAGTGCATTCAGCAAATCACACACTCTTTGACGTTTGCTTTCCTGATTACTCATATGGGCAAAAGTTTCTGAAAAGTTATGGATAATAGTGTTAGGTATGATTATGACGTCAATATATATTTGGTTTCAAAACAACTGACGTAGTGCCTGCTGAGAAAAAACAACTAAATATTGATTGTAAATTTTGCTTCCCCACCCTGTATGTGTGTGTGTGTGTGTGTGTGTGTGTGTGTGTGTGTGTGTATATATATATATATATATATATATATATATATATGTATATATATATATATATGTATATATATATATATAGATAGATAGATAGATAGATAGATAGATAGATAGATAGATAGATAGATAGATAGATAGATAGATAGATAGATAGATATAGATATAGATATATAGGTAATTTGATTGTTTTAATACAGGAAAATATTCTTTATTAAACATTAAAAAGTAAAAAAAAAATATGCTAAATCTCATTTAAAGTTAGGGCAAAAAACTCTATTTTAATTATGGAAATTTCCATATTTTTATAAGATGGTTATTTCTGTTCTTTAACAGTATCTTTTCGGCTCCCCTGTTGCCTTTTTTTTTTTTTTTTTTACAGTGTGGGTTTAATCAACCTCCAGAGATTCGATGAGTTAATTCACCTGAGACGCATTTAACTGGCTTTGGATGAACAGAGATAGTCCAGTTCATACCGTTGCGCCCTGATGTTCTAAACCACTTTCATCTTGTCGTGGCTCTCTGGTGTGAACTGTGCTTAATAATCCCATGGAATGTAGAAGAAAGAAAATGTCATTGTCGAGTCAATCAAAGCACATCTGACAAAAAGCTTAAAATTAACACTGCTGCTGAATGACAAATTATGACACATTTCAAGTAAAAAAAAAAAAAAAAAAAATTACAAGCTTCAGTCCAGACAATTGGTGTGGTCTAATATGAAACCCATTGCATGTACTGGGACCAAGAACCCAAGATCAAAAAGTCATTTTTATGATCAAAAATGTTGACTGATGCAGAAACTTCATGCAGACTACAATAAGAAACATCTGGAAGACAGAAGAAACAGACAGATGTGTTGCAGTGCTGGAACAACAATGCATTTTTTTTCTTAATAATACTATCAAAGGCTCTATTATATGGCTTATTTTTCCATTGTTTCTGGACATAATGTATTGTGAAAGGCGAGATCCATGTATCACAATAGGGAAAGGAAGTATTCGATGTCGCTCTCCATGAGCTTCCTGATCAAAACCACATACATCTGATTCAGTTTATCCTGCGTCATCCACAGCCATTCACTTCATTGATCTCCACAAGAAATTCTGCTCCATGTCAAGGCCCTCACATTCTTGAATGCAATGGAAATCAAGAAACACAGGGTTCGATTGTTAGGGATGGGGTGTTTGCAAGTGCACAGCAAGAATGGAAAAATTTTTAAATGACAAACAAGCTAACATCTGTCATCTGAAACACTGCTGTTGTCAGCCACAAATGTAGTGTTACAGCTCTGAACTTTTGTTAGCTTTGTCAATACGTTACATAGTGTCCAAAGCATCAAATGAGTGACTGTTGAAATTGAAAAAGTCTGTGCTGGCTTGCACTGACTTGCTTCAGGGTTAGCACAAACAGTGAAAACTAAATGGGCGTCAAGAAGTGGGCTGTATGGTAGAAAAAGAAATGTGTGATTACCTCCGCCAAGGAGGTTATGTTTTTGCCAGGGTTTGTTTGTTTGTTTGTTTGTTTGTTTGTCTGTTTGTTTGTTTGTCTGTCCGTTAGTGTGCAACATAACTCAAAAAGTTATGGACAGATTTGGATGAAATTTTCAGGGTTTGTTGGAAATGGGATAAGGAAGAAATGATTACATTTTGGTGGTGATCGGGGGTGGGGGGGCCCACGGGGGGGGGCCACTGATCAGCCTTGGTGGAGGTCTGTGCTCTCCGAGTGCTTCTAGTTTGTTTGTTTGTTTGTCTGTCTGTTTGTCTGTCCGTTAGTGTGCAACATAACTCAAAAAGTTATGGATAGATTTTGATGAAATTTTCAGGGTTTGTTGGAAATGGGATAAGGAAGAAATGATTAACTTTTGGTGGTGATCGGGGGTGGGGGGGCCCACGGGGGGGCCCATTTCCAACAAACCCTGAAAATTTCATCAAAATCTGTCCATAACTTTTTGAGTTATGTTGCACACTAACGGACAGACAAACAGACAGACAAACAAACAAACAAACCCTGGCAAAAACATAACCTCCTTGGCGTGGGGGGTGCCCACAGGGGGGGCCACTGATCAGCCTTGGCGGAGGTCTGTGCTCTCCGAGTGCTTCTAGTTTACAAACTGTGTTCACACAAGAGCACATTTAGTCGGACATTTGTCAATGAATGGTTGCAAAAAAAACATTAAAATGATCAAAATTACTTACAATCTATAAGTTCCATCTGCTCCATTTGCTAAAATATGATGAGATGGAAGAACAATTTATGTATAGACTTTGTTTTGAGAGAATTTTGTCCATTGGTCTACAAAGTAAAAATGAACTTTGAAATAAACTATTCAAGGTTCAGTGCAGGAGATGTAGTGGAATCTGGAGGTATGGTTGCAGATTCCCCTCATATCACCCTCCCCTATGCTAAAGGCATCTTCAGTTTAATTAAGGGGTTATTAAATCAGCTAACATCCCTTCCATTTAACCCTAGAAGACAGTCTGCTCCATCTACTGTATACATATAAACAGCTCATTCGTATGTGATGAAAACACAGCAGTTCATTTTTGCAGGTAATTATAAAAAATGAAATTATAAATATCAGTGACATATTCAATTTCTGGCATTATATCCTAATCTACTGTGAAGGTTCCATGATTAAACTTTCTCTGATGATAAAGATTCAATGACTAAATAATACCTACAAAGCAGGTCTACAGAGTCATCGAAGGCTACTTTAGACCAGTGTTTTTTAACCTTGAGATCGGGATGCCATGTAGGGTTGCCTGGAATTCAAATGGGGTCATGCATATCATCTCCATGAAGTGAATAATGACTTGTAATAGAGTTTGTTAAAATTTTATTTATTTATTTTTTATTCAACCTTTATTTACCCAGGCAAGCAATTAAGAACAGATTCTTATTTACAAATGCAGCCTGAAAATGTGAGAAAACATCAGATTAACAGCAATAAAATGTTCTTATGTCATAGTTTTCACACAGTAAATCAGTAAATACTTGTTTTCTTTGCTTTCTTTGGTGTCCAGTTTAGTGGACATTTTTGCAACTCTATGGAAAATAGCTGCCTCTGTCCATAATAATATACATTATATAGACTAAATGTCATCTAAAATCAAAATTTATTTGCAACATAGTACAGCGAACTATTACATGATCAAAAACAAATTAATTTTAGCAAAATCATGTCTCCGTTTTGAATGTCTGGGGTTGCCAGAAATGTATGATATTAAAATGGGGTCACAAGCCAAAAAAGGTTGGGAACCACTGGTTTAGACGGTAATGATCTGAACTGAGAACGTAAAAGTGGTGTTGCATTCTCATTTTTAATTCTGCATTTAGATGTGCATTTTGGGGGGAAAATCTGCATGCAGACAGACACTCAAAAGTTTGTGAAATTTCCTGTTTATCGATGTAGTACGCAGGTGGCTAGGTGGCATCACCACCACCATCACCAAGACCAAGCACCTGCGTAGAGCCTTTCTACTTCTCCTGTTCTCTCCTAGCATGAAATACAATCACAAAACAGGAAACAGAACACTACTCTCTATAAAGATTCATAATAATTGCTGAAACAACTTCTGGATGTAAATCAGAGCGACTAGTTGAACTTGAAGGTCCATCAGAGGGAAACAATCTGACATGTTGTTGTATTCCTGTACTGGCTCGTGCCTGTGATGTAAACTCTGCATGATGAGAAAACACAGTTTTGCATTTTCAACCCTTTAGACCACAGGTGTCTAACATTTGGCCAAACATTTGGGCCAAAACCGGCCCATCAAAGGGTCCGATCCAGCCCATGGGATGAATTTGAGAAATGTAAAAAATTACACTCAAATACTTAACATTCAAAGATATTAAAAATATTTTAGAATAGGTTCCACATTCAGACTAATATGATGTAAAGTGGATCAGAATACTATCAAAATACTTTCATAATAATCTGTAAATAATGACAACTCCAAATCTTTCTCTTCGTTTTAGTGTGAAAAAATAGAATTACATGAAAATGTTTTCTTTTACAAACTAGCCTTTAACAACACAAATGTGAATAATCTGAACAAATATGAAGAGCATGAAATGCCTTAAGGAAAATACATGTAATTGTACCAATATTCTGCCTGTTACTAAATGTTTTGAATATTTGTAGATCCATTGTAATCTGTAAGTTATAATGTACAAGTGGAAATGGTAAACTGAGGCAGAATACTGTTAAAATTGCACTTATTTTTCTTAAAACATTTCAGGTTGTTCATGTTACTCAGATTTTTAAGGTAACTTTGTAGTGTGAATATTTTCTTACTGTAATTTTACCTTTTTACTGGTCCAGTCCGCTTGAAATCATATTGGGCTGAATGTGGTCCCTGAACATTCACAGCGGACCGTTTTGTATTGGGCAATGGTTGCATGGAAAGGATTGCCAGGGTTTCTATTGTTGGAAAATAATAGAAAATCTTTTCAAAAGAAATTAATCTTGTTTGCACAGTGGACATGAAATGGAAAAAGTATTGATAACATTGAAAGATGTCTTATGATTTTTATCAGACAGCTATTGTTTGGTCAGTTAGTATAAATGTATAGCACTTATTTTGTTTATTTATTTTTATTGCTTTGGGCTGTTGTATGTGTTCTGTTTGTGTGTGTGTGTGTGGGTGTGAATGGTGCAAGATTAATGTAAATAATTAAA
Organism: Sphaeramia orbicularis; assembly: GCF_902148855.1. Classification (NCBI taxonomy): domain Eukaryota; kingdom Metazoa; phylum Chordata; class Actinopteri; order Kurtiformes; family Apogonidae; genus Sphaeramia; species Sphaeramia orbicularis. The sequence continues at coordinate 45,585,109 of NC_043962.1, read as the reverse complement.
ATTGTAATGTAATGTAGAGGAGACCGCAGGAGGAATAACAACTGATGTTTCAGTTACTAATGAGAATCATAATAAATGAAATGAACTAAAATGAGTTTAACATCCCAGCTTTAGACAGCAACACTAGAGTGGCGCATTTTTAAGATTTCCACTCTGGAAGGTGATTTCACTTTTTTGCATTTTCAACCCCCCCCAAAAACGCTGTTGCCATCTAAAGGAAAGGCACATCTGACAAAATATTTTGTCGTTTTCACCCAAAAGCATTGTCATGTGAACTGGGCCTACAATGATACATTTGCCGACCGTCTAAACAGTTTATCCATAATGAAGTACAGTGTTGCGATCACTACTGTGCTGATAATATGCAGCCCGGCAAAAAAAAAAAAAAAAAAAAAAAAGAAAATATGCAAATAGTTCAGATGCTTTTAATTAGATCATTACTGTAGTGGTTAATTTCTCATTTCTTAAACAACCATCAGCTTGATAAAGAGCATAAAGATTAGACTGTTTCACTGGAAAAAGATCATGTGGTCTGATAAGTCCAAACTGACCCTGTTCCAGAGTGATGGGTGCATCAGGGTGAGAAGAAAGGCGGATGAAATGATTACCCATCATGCCTTGTGCCTGCAGTATAGGCCTGTGGGGACAGTTTTGTGATGTATCTTTGCTTTAGTTGGTCAGGTTAAGTCAGCGACTACCTGAATATACAGTCTACTCTCGTTATACCGCCAACTTCCGTTCACGGCCAAATTGGCGGTATAGCGAAAATGGCGTTACAACGGGTTGCGTCCATAATGTGCATGTCTTTACTATATGATGTCTATGCTGCCTCCGTTAACCTGTTCTAATTGCGTTTCTAAATAAATCTTGATTCTGTTATGTTGTAAGGGATCATTTAAAGTGGGGAAACATTTTAAGCATTATTATACCGTGTCGGGAAATGACACCCCATCATCTTGAGGCTTTGGCTTAATCCCACGTCCTCTTCCCGACATCCTGACCTACTGAGTGTTCTGCGATAAATGAACGGTGGCCGTTCCGTAGACCTACTCGTAGCTTGTCGTGATCAGCGTCTGGCGCATTTGTTTCAGTGCATTGTTAAAATTTATGTGTACTCGATGGCAATCACGCTGGCGGTATAACGGTCGGGAAATCAATGGTATAAGTGTTGTTTGTGCATGGAACTGGGCTGGCGGATGGCGATAGGCGGAAATGGCGGTAGCTAATGGAATAATGCATTGGGGATTTTTGTGCAATGGTTTTGGTTGGCAGTGAGCGAAAATGGCGGTATAACGGCGGGCGGTTTAACGAGAGTAGACTGTACTGGATAACCAGGTCTTTGCTGATGACACAGACATATTCCAAAACAACAACACCTGGATTCATCAGGTTCACATTGTGTAATAGTGGTTCAGAGTCCAGACCTGAACCCCCCTGAGACTATTGTGAGTAAAAGTCTCTACACAGCAGTACAACTCTCAAATCATCTATAAAAGATCTCGGCCAATGCAATTAGGGAAAGACATAAATATTGTGACATTTATTGCAAAAGTATGTGTAGCATGTTAATGTAGCAACAATGTGTCACATCATCAAAACTAAAGAAGTTCCAGTGAAATGTGTTTTTTTTTTTTTTTTTTTATAAATGTATCAGTGCATTGATAGTCTGGTTTATGTTGTATCAAACAGCAATTTAAATGGATGGTGACCTACGTACTGTAAAATGTACTATGTGGATGTACGTGTATTAACTGGTCTGCATATGGGTCCGATCAAGCGGAAGTGAACATCAACACGAAAAATTAAATTTGCACACATCATTTATCAAGTGGGCTCATTTTTTGGCTAAAGATCTCTATTTTATGTAACAGTGATCCTAAAATACCACTTGTAGAAAAAAAGTTACAACAGATTTTATTGATTGTACTTTTTATACCATAGCCATAGCTGGAATTAGACAGTAAAAATTACATCTAAAAAATATGAAAATTTATTCAGTCTCTTGATTATATAGATGATTGTTAAGTTTCAAGTATTAGATTTTCATTATTTTGTGAATATTATTGATATTTATGAGTTTGAACATTTGTGAGTTGCTTAAAAGGCCCTGTTCACGTTACCTCAAAAATACCACTTTTTAATCTTCAAGTTACTTATAATTCAGATATTCGAGTGAAACTTTCAGAAAGTAATGATCTTTTGATACATTTTGGGTGTTGCATACAATGGTAAAGAGTCGTCTATGTGTTGCTATGGCAGCCTGTCCATGTGTTATTACATTCTCATGTCAATAAAACAGAGACTTTTCAATATTTTATCCCAAAATTTATTTTCAGTGTATCAAAAAATGTTTGGGAAGGAATGCTTCTCAGACCAAAAAAGAGTTTGTTCGAGGTGCTCTTTGGAAAAAGGGATTCAAAAAGTATTTATCACACTGGAAGAAAAATCCAAGGCACTCTCTTTCAACATTAAAATGCCTTTATTGTCATGGCAAGGTCATATCTAGACCTAAAAACCTTCAATGCGTTTCGGCTTCAGGTTTTTGACTTCCCGATGAAGGCTTGAAGCCAAAACGCGTTGAAGTTTTTTAGGTCTAGATATGACCATGCCATGACAATAAAAGCATTTTAATGTTGAAAAAGAGTGCCTTGGATTTTTCTTCCAGTGTGATAAATTATTTTCAGCGTAGTTGAACATAACATCTAAAAGGTTTTGTCCTACTTGATATCAATTTCTGTCGAGAACAGCATGTTTTGAAAAAAAATGATGTACGTGTCAAGTCCACTTGTTACTGAACAGTAATTTGATATTTTTCACCTAAAAATTTTATCTTCCCAAATTTTGTTATACATAATGTTAAAGTGCTTACAAATACCTACTCAAGTATGTATAATACATGCGTAGAAGTTACTCTGCTTACATGACAGAGACTGTTGAGCACAAAATGTGTCCACGTGTTACCGCTTGATTGGACCCATATAAACCTGGAATTCAAATGGGTTCACCTGAAATTTCTAATTTTGATAAAAATAAAAAAAAACAAACAAACAAACAAAAAAAACTTACTTATAAAAAATATACGGTGATTTGAGAGAGACAATCCCAATACATTAAAGACATGACAAACTGTGAAGCTGAAACTGAAGCACTGCGGTACTGTTTATCTTTCAAATGTTCATAGGAAAAATAAAATTCTCACTTTGTGCAGTAATCTCAACCTGGCTTTTCTGCCTCCGTCCATAATAATATATATTATATAGCCTAAATGTTGTCTAAAATTAACTTTTGTTTGCAACATAGCATAGCAAACTACTACATGATCAAAAATAATTAATTTTAGTAAAAAAAAAAAAAATCTCAGTTTTGAATGTCTGGGGTCACCAGAAATTTGTCATGTTAAAATGGGGTCACGAGCCAAAAAAGGTTGGGAACCACTGTATTAAAGTTTAGGCCAGTGCATTAAAAAGCAGCAAAGCCGTACATGTTTTGAAAGCAGAGGAAACCCATACTAAGATGGAATACAAACCCAGGACTTTCTTGCTCTTGGTGAGTGCAGCGCTAACAACTGAGCCTCTGTGCTACCACACTGGTACCACAGTCACTGATCCTAATCCTTGCAAAAATACTGATATGATTTCCCATTTACTAATGGTTTTGGCAGTAATCTGCACCAGCACATGTCATTATCAGTGTGTTGAAACAGCCCATTAAAGGCACCGTGATGATGACATCAGTCTCACTCGCCCAGCACGTCTGTCTGCATTATCTCCTCCATCTTAAAACATCTCTTGGTGTAGTGGATGTAGAGAATGTATCACAGTAAAGTAAAAATCCTTCCAACGTGTGGGCAGAATGGCCTAAGACAAACTTTTATCAATTTAAACACTCCCCCACATTCCTGCCGAGCTCCCCCATTGCTTTCTGTGCAAGCCTGTTGTAATAACCTTAGTCACGACCTCTCTGTTTAAATCAGAAGTGAGAAATTCCATGGATTAAATTTAGGTCATCTTGAAGTGCTTTTAGGGAATGGGGATGATGATATAAGATGGTGATGTGTCTCCAGGTCTGTACTGTGTGTGGCACATTGTGTATGATGACAGACTGTTACCTTACAGACATCTCATGACTCTCTTTTCTGCGTTATGTTGTTTCTTTCAGGGGAAAATCGTAGGTGGGAGGTTGAGTGCATATGCTGTTATGGAAAGAGAGAGAAGGATGGAGGGACAAAGGATGGAAAATAGAAAAACATCTTCAGTGGGGTTGGCAGATTTCCATGGAAACCATTAAACATAATGTGCATGGTCATATTGTGTGTGTGTGTGTGTAGTGCAGGTGTATTTGTGTATGTTTGTGTGCTCTGCTCTTCCCTCTCCCAGGTAACTACTCAGTCCGCCTGGCTGTACCTAGAACACACCAGAGTGGTACTTGAGCTTTGTAAGTCTTCCTCCCAAGGGGCAAGTTTACAGAGAACTGTATACCTGAAGACGTCATCAGCGACATCCATAGCTGCTTTTTAAGGCTGAGAAAAAAGCCTTGATGCCATAACTGAGCTCTCAATAGTATTTCTTCAGGTGATATACGACGTCAGTCACACACACACTGGATGTCCACAGGTTCTCTGCTAAATCTGGTGCATGCATCTTGTTCTTTGTAACTAATGCCGATACACACTGTCTTGTAACTAAATAAATAAATACAAATACAAAGTCGCTTTACAATTTAAAATATGTATACAATTACAAAAGCAATAGATGAGATATGTTCATCAGATTTGTTCTATGTACTCAGTGGTGTTTAATCACATTGTAGGATCGTGTGCAATCGAATCATTGGTCTATTTTTCTTCAATGTGAGATCAATTACTGCAAATGTTGACCTTGACCTTTTGACTGAGTATGTGTCAAGGTTATAATAGTTTTAGATTTTTCATTATAGTTTAGTTTTATTTAGTTTTGACTTTTTTTTCTCTAATTCAGTTAGTTTTAATTAGTTTTTAGAGCAGGTTTGCTAGTTTTTATTAGTTTTTATGTTTTTCTAAATGCTTAGTTTTAGTTTCGTTTTAGTATTAGTTTTAGTTTTGTCATATCTTTTATCTTCAAATTCAAATAAATCCCAGACAAGACTCTGCTGCTTTCTCCCATCTTTAGTCTGCATGTTTCCAGGTAGAGTGGGGATGAGAAGCTGACTTTAAATGACAAGTGATGAGAAGTGATGGACCTTGAAACGCCATTTGGTGCCGCTGGCTAAAATTGCTCAAGCAAAATAAATCCATTTCGTATCAATCCAACATTGACAAAGATGAAAACGAAGGGAATTTTATCCGTAATTTTTATACATTTTAGTTAGTTTTGTAAACACACAATACAGTTTCACTTATCATTTTTTTCTTTTAATTATAGTTTTTATTTATTTCAGTTCACAAAAATATTTTTTCAATTCTAGTTTTCATCATTTCGTTAGTTTTCGTTAACGATAATAACATCGATATGCGTCACCACAACTGGATGACCTTCAACCAACCATCATGTTCCAGGTCGATGGTGCACCACCACATTGGGGACTGCATGTTGGTGGGTTCCTAAATCAAACATTTCCAGATTGATGGATTGGAAGGGATGGTCCAATTCCCTGGACACCTCGTTCACCAGATATCACTGCCCTGGATTGCTTTCTGTGGGGTTATGTTAAAGATATTTTTTATCAAACAAAGATACTGGACATCAACGACCTGAAGGAAAAGATCACTGATGCCGTTGACTCCATTGATGAGGCTGTGTTACAGCAAATATGGAAACAAATCCAGTACGGTCTGGATGTGCTTCATGCAACTAATGGTGCCCATATAGAGGCATAAAAAAACACAACAACTTCTATATCTACTTGTCCTTTTGTATTAATTTCCACAGATTTGTCTATTAATTTGCTTTTGTAATTAATATGTTAAATTGTAAAGACACTTTATGGACACCCTGTATTTCATTGGACCACCTTTAGTTTTGATCACTGGATGCATTCACATGGCATTGTTTATATTTCATAATGCTTATGCAGTGTCACTGCATATATCACAACATTTATTTTCATCCACAGTTGCATTAGACATTGAGCTACATATGTAAATATTTTACATTATTAATTGTAGTTTTACTCAAAATATCCATTATTATGGTTAGATTCCAAACCAGAAAAAGCACTCGGAGACCTTCGCCAAGACAGATCCCCCCCCCCCCCCGCGATCACCACCAAAATTTAAACATTTCTTCCTTGTGCCAGTATCAACATTTCCTGAAAATTTCATGAAAATACGTCCATAACTTTTTGAGTTATCCTGCTAATAAACAAACACGCAAACACACAAAGCAATGCGATCACTATAGAGGCAATAATAACAAGACATTCGTTCATTCCATGTACACATGTAGGCTGCAAGGCACTAAAATACAAGAATATTAGGCCTGAGACTGAAGTATACATGACATTTTTAAGAGGGGACACAGCACCTCTTTTGTCCCTGTGTTTCTGAAAGTTGCCTTGGTCTTAACTTTCTTTGGCACTTTATGTTACACAGTATTTGGAATACAGTACTTGGAATTCAGGCCAAAAATGCTTGTCTGTGCTCATATACATAAGTTGAGTTGACTGGTTGTTTACTAATGGGAAGTTTATACTGAAGTCTGTTTTGTGCAGGGAGCTGGCTGTTTGTCAGCTTCCATTATTAAGGCAATGACTGTCTTGGTTTACCGCCACAAAATAATGATTTGTATGTAGAGGTTTTCAAGTTCTAGATTTTCTAGTTTTGAAGTTCTTCATTGTCTCACTTATGCTCCTCTACTGCTACAACAATGTACAACATTAGATATTAGCCACTTTTACACAGAGATCCTGGAAAAAAGGTGAGATGGTGATCCCACCTTTTTTCCACCATTGACTGATTTCCACAGCCAAACCAAACAGTAACAGAGGTGAGACAGGCTGGACTTTTACACAGTGGCCCTGTGTTCCGGAATCAAAGGGGTAATGACTCAGCACAGTGTACAGAGTGATGTATAACTTCAGATGTTGGAAATACCCCGAGCATAGCAGTGTTGGCTCTCAAAACAAACCCGTTCCACAAATGTTAGCATGAATACAGCCCTCCGCCTGAAATGACAACAGCTCGCAGATCTTGGCATCTCCCCAGTTCGACATCTTTCTGGTCGAGTTGATATGTTTGTTTACTGTACACGGTCCTTTTTAAATCCCCCCGGCGCAGGGGTCGCACACACAATACGTCAACAAAACGTCACACCTTAGTTGTGGAATGAGAGGTGTTCCTTTTACATAGCGTTTTGGAATCATGATTCCACCTTTATCATTGCTCTGTTACTACCTCCAGAGCAGAAGCGGATGCTCGTCTTTCAGAGAGGGGAAGCTCATTGTTGGCTTACATAAAAAAAAAAAAAAAAAAAATTGTCAAGTTATTTAAACATAAATTCGGCCCTCCGTTCCTTATTAAGAAAATGGTCAGTGACCTCATCATACCAAGTAGACGTCTTTTCCAGGGAATTAATTGCTAGTTCACTCCGACCCAACAGTATGATTGATTTAACTATCTACAAAACGATATTAAACTTGAACAAGAAATGATTCAATTATGTAACTGAAACAAGAAAACGTTAATATTATGTTAAATTGAAACAAGGAAGTACAATGAGTGTGTTTTATTTACAGTGCAAGAAACGAACGAGTAATTTTGTAGTGGTTTCTCTCTCAATTTCACAGCAGAATGTGTGACGATATTAAACTGAACTCTGTCAGTGAAGGAGTAGATCTCAAAATAGCTGTCAATCAAATGGGATTCAGCCTTTTGACCGATCCTCCAATCAGCATGTCTAATCCTGGCGTCCAGCCCAGCTGAGCTCTGCCCACAGCTCCATTCACCCCCAGAGACGCTGGGCATCTGGGGGCGGGACAACACCGTGGCATTTATCCAATTACCGTCCAGTTTTGAGGCAATGAAAAAAACGGTTCCACTCAGTCCCACTGAAGTGCATGGACACTGAGCGTCTACGGGCAAATGCACTGAGCAGAGATCGAATGAGAAAACAGCGCAACGGGAATGTATGAGAAGTGAACAACATCGCGCCCAGTGATTTGTGATAAAGCTGATTCTGAACGAACTCGTCTGTGAGATGAATGTGTTCTAACACATTTGTAGTCACTGAAATGTCAACACAACCGTACGTATTTGACCATTTAATTTTCATAATTTTAGGGGTAGCCGGGCTTCCCTTGCAGTCTATGAGGAATCGCCTCTGATCCAGAGGTGTTACAGAGTCGTGACAGAGGTTGGACCAAATGATCCCATCATTTCTTTTACTCAGACGTCATTCCGGAATAAAGGTGAAATATTCCCAGAACAGACGTGCTGTGTAAAAGGGCCTAAAATTAGCTTAAAAATGCAGTCAGCAAAGGCCAACACAAACGTTGAGTAAACATTCAAGCATGCTCAAATGTTACATGGAGAACGTGGAACAACTTTTAAGAACCTTCATAACAATCAGAGTCAGTGGATATAAAGCAGTTAGGCCCACCTTAATTGCATCTTTACGCAGCAGTCAATGATAATGTCTCTGTTGACCGTTTATTTGCATTCCTTTTTGTTTCTTTAGATCACACACAAACTGAAATGAGACTCAAATGTTGAGAGAAACATTTATGGATCTTGATTCATGCTTCTTACAGATGATGTCATGTATAATCTGGTTCCTAAATCTCTATTATGTAAGCTGATTTAATGCTGAAGGGGGGAAAAACACAAGAATGTGTGAATTCACACCCTCCCTCTGCAGATCTCTCCTCTTAGTCCAAAGAAAACAACTAAGTATTGATGTCCTGATGCCATTTCACTCCACTATGGAAACACTGGAGTCACTTTTCCAAGCTTGGAGCACAGACAAGGAGTTGATACAGAAGTCTTGTGTCCTCTTTAGACTGCTTGAATTATAGTGTGCTCAAATGTAATTATGGAACTTTTGCATCAAGCACCACAGCTTCACTATCATAATGGGCAAAAAATAATTAAGATGAATGGTTTAAATATTGGAAATTGCTTATTCTCATATATTACAAATAAGATCATTTTAGAACACTGTCTGTATGGTTCAAAAACATATTTTATTTTAAAACAACTTAAAGAGGAAGAGATGAAGTTGTGTGTTGGTGTTCAAGTGTGGACATGTCATGCATGCTGATACTCCCCTCAGCCAAAGCACTGGTGGAACTAAGGACTATGTGATTAATATTCCGTGGCTGCACTTGTTAGCATGCATCATCTGGTCCTTACTCACTCTCATACAAATACACACTCTCACACACACGCCCAGACCCACACTCAATCTATCCTCCCACAATTCTGGTTGGCCTCAAGTGCTGAAGGGAGATTAGATGCAGGGAGAGGCAGCGCTCCCTATTACTCTGTTGTTCAGTGGCCTAAAGGTGGAATGAAAAATAGCCCTGTGGTCCTAATCCTGAAGACACTCAGTACACTTGTATTGTCCTCCCAGGGTGCACTTATTTTGGCTTCCAGCGCTGCCATGGCGACTGGTGGCTATGAAACCATTAGCGGATTTGTTGTGAAAGCAGCATGGATGCACACATTAGAAATACAGTACACACAATTTAGAACCACAACTAAACAAACATCTGGTCCCCTCTTGAACTCCTCTTATGTTTTACTGTGATTACAATAATCTCTCTTCTTTTAACATGTGCTGTCAAGATGAAAACATAGAAGTGTAGTGTAAGAAAAACACTGAGAGTAGAAGTGAAAATCCCCACGATATGGGATCCCAACGATGAGTGGTGCTAGAAACCAGGCTTATTGCCAAGAAACCATTACTAATCCCTCAGGGCTGTAAAGAGCAAGGAGTGTGTGCATGTTATGTGAGTGTGAGTATTATTCGGCATGCATGTGACTATGTCGGTGCGTGTGCATGTTTCCCAGCTCATGAATTTGCGCCCTCCCATGACCACCCTCACATTTAAAAGAGTCACAACATAGTTAAATCTTACAAGAGCAGCAGAAGAGCTTCAAACACCTGGCAAGAGGGGAGCAGAATCGTATGTATTCTTGGGCATGGACATCATTTCCATACAGATATGTGTATGGAGCTTAGTTGGAGGTTTTAACATTCCCTTGATTTAAAGCAACAATCAAAGAGGACAAATCCAAATAAAGGCATGAGTAACTAATCAAAATTGTTTATACACAGTTAATATCATTTATGAGTTACTTTATAACTGTTGGCACATTTATAGCAAGCACAAAATATGTGCCATGACAGTTAATGTGCGAATAAATATATATCTTTCCCTCTTTTTTTTCCTCCCCAGTGACAGCCATAAAATCTGTTTTTGAAAACATGATTGTGTTTACCAATTAAAATGCTGGCTGCAGGTCCCTGAACTCTGTCCTACGACTTAAAACCCAAATAAAAAAGCCCAACCCTTTTGCCATGAACAAATACACATGAGACAAAGCTTTCCCATGCATGTCTGCATGACAGCCCCCAGTATCCTCACACAAACCACAGGAAGATGAATGAACACCCACCAGTAAATGTGCACACACAAACACACACACACATGCCTGGAAAGACAGAGAATACACGCAAAAAGGAGTGCCAACTGCAAGCCGGTGGGTATAGTCAGGTTCAAAGGTCAACACTTGACTGGATTGTGGTTCCATGTGGCATTTGGGCACTAATTCACAACATGTTTAGTTGTTACAGTTGAAAGGCTTTACTGTTTTTTTTAAGAAGTGCATAAGACGATTTTAAGTTCTAGTTTTTAATATAATGCAGATTGCATATTGAGATCATCTGTTTCTGTTTAACTCAGCATGTTTTGATCATGTTCCAGGAAAATTAAGAGCAGGTGGTTAGATTGTCTTTTGTCTTTTTGTTTCCTGAAATTCAACTTCCCCACATTTCTTTTTCTTGAAATAAATCTGCCTTCTCAGAAAGCAAAATATTACTCTTTTGTTTGCCCAGAGCATAACATTTGCTTATTTGCTAATCATATGTTCAAAACAAAATATAGAGTGTATGTTGAGCTCGCAAGCTTAACCGCAGGCATGACAAATACATGAATTCACCCAACATCATAAAATGTGCCTCACAAGAAGCCAAGGCAAAAGGCAAACACAAATAAAATGGCGTGCAAGTCTTTTTTCCCCCGCATGTTTGGAAGGAGGCGCAACCCAATGCTCTGTAAATGAACCCACTATGAAAACATCCTTACAGAGCCTGCCAATTGAAAAATTAAAGACCAAAATTACAAGGACACCTCTTGCATCTGTCTGGCTCAGCTCATGCAGCTCTAATTGGATGAGTTGGACAGAGATACTCTGTTCGCATCCAGTCACTTTACAGCCCAATGTCTTCTAATTGATTACCATGTATAGAGCCAGAATTAACACACACACACACATACACACATACATGAGTGCAAACACATACACACACACACACAGATACACACACACACACACACACACATTCGACCACCTTGAAAGCTGCAATACATATTTCATTAACCATTCCATTGAATGTATACTTAAGTGTCAAAAACCTTTTAGATCTGACCATTTGTCACAGTGTCCTCTTCTGCGGTCACAGCACTCAGGTATTAATCAGAGGAGGCAGACAAAGGTCCACTCGGACTTTCATGGCTCCATGCTTTAATGTCTGAAACCATAAACTGAGCTGTATTCCAAACAGTCTGCTCAGGATATTATTTATTTACAATGTAAGTGTTTTCTTGGATAGACCTAGTCAGATAGACATATTTTTATAATACAAACAAAATTGAGCAAACACATTACCTGTCCACAGACGAAGGCCTCTGAGCCTTTCACAACCATGTGATGCTCTGGTTTCCTCTAGCACCACCAGCAGGTCAAAGCCATGACTTGTTATCAAATTGAGTAACACAACATTTAGCAGTGATTTTCATGAACAGTTTCCAAAGGACACATCACTCTGACTTGGATGAGTCCTCTTCTTTTCTGCTAAAAAAAGAAAGTTTGCATGTGTTTTTTGTTTGTTTGTTTGTTTTTATACAAATAATCAAGGCCATCTGAGGACTTTTTTAATAATACTGGTATCTGCCTGCCTTCTAGTTTTAACATATGAGCCTTCCTCTAATTGTGTAAGTAGAATACTCCTTAAGGTAGAAGTCATTTCAAAAGCAAAGTCAGAGACAGATTATTTGTAAAATTTCAATTTATCACATAAGTATACAGACCGAGTCAGCCTAATGTGATTGTATTTATTTGCATTTTGTACCAACCAACTGCTTCACTGGCTCCATATCAATTTTTTTTTTTTTTTTAATAAAAGTTGACATATACTATTAAACCCATAAAGACCCAAACATCCACAAGTGAACCAAATCATTTACTGATATAACAAGTTTAAAACCTGATGATCCACTAATCCTATCAATTCATGTAAATAATTGATGTAAACAGAGGCGATTTCTCACAGATGGCAAGGGAAGCTCAGTTTCCCCTAAAATTATGAAAATTAAATGGTTAAATATGTACGGTTGTGTTGACATTTCATTGACTACAAATGTGTCAGAACACGTTCATCTCACAGACGAGTTCGTTCAGAATCAGCTTTATCACAAATCAACAGACTCGATGTTGTTCACTTCTCATACATTGCCGTTGCGCTGTTTTCTCATATGATCTCTGCTCAGTGCATTTGCCCGTAGACGCCTGACGTCCATGCACTTCAATGGGACTTCATGGAACAGTTTTTTTCATTGCCTCAAAACTGGACGGTAATTGGATAAATGCCACGATGTTGTCCCGCCCCCAGACACTCGACGTCTCTGGGGGTGAATGGAGCTGTGGGCGGAGCTTGGCTGGGTGGGACGCCGGGCTTCCACGTGCTGATTGGAGAATCAGTTGAAAGGCTGAATCCCGTTTGATTGGCAGCTATTTTGAGATCTACTCCTTCACTGACAGAGTTCAGTTTAATACCGTCGCACATTCTGCTGTGAAATCGAGAGAGAAACCACTACGAAATTACTTGTTCATTTCTTGCACTGTAAATAAAACACACTCATTGTACTACCTTGTTTCAATTTAACATAATTTCAACGTTTTCTTGTTTACCTGGTACAATAAGGTCACTGACCATTTTCTTAAAAAGGAACGGAGGGACGAATTTATGTTTAAATAACCTGATAATTATTATTTTTTTTGTTTATGTAAGCCGACAATAAGCTTCCCCTCTCTGAAAGATGAGCAGCCGCCACTGGATGTAAAATACAGGATTATTCAAAAAGAATGAACAGATTTCATGACGAATTGCTTCAGTTCTCAAGCATCATCATGGAATGAGTCAGTGACCATTTGAAAGAGGAGTTTTCACAGTTTATGTTCCACCGCTACCCACTAACCTCAGTGACCTTAAACATCGAATAACAACAGTGATCAACTCAGTGGATTATGATATGCTGATACGCCTCTGGGAGGAATCCTCTTTTCGCTTTGATGTTGTCCGTGCTGCAGGTGGTGGCCACATTGAACACTTGTAAGACAGGAAATAAAAGTTGATTGTGAGTAGAATACTTGTGACTTGGCTGGAGTTTTCTATTGCTTTTCCTAATTAAAATATTGCATAATGAAATCAGTTCAGTCTTTTTGAATAACCCTGCACAGTTTGTCATCTTTTCATGGTGATCAGATATGACCCATTTGGACGTTCAGAGGCTCCGTAGTGAACGTGGAAACACCATCCTCTTCTACAACATTGATTCACCAGTAAAACCCATGGAGTTGGATCATTAGTCACTTTTCCATTGGACATTTGCGCAAAACTTTACTGATATTTACTAAATGTCAAAAAACAAAACAAAACAGAAGTTCATAATGTCAGTTTTTCCATTAAATCACAAATGCGATGATTTCTTTATTTATTATGATTTGTTTATTAGACGACATGAGAAGTCATTCCATAAACATGGCGACAAATGTAAATATGGTGTTGATTTACAGATATAATAATTATTAGTATTATATTACTATTATGTATATTATATTATATTACCCCTCTATCTCATACTAAATTAAAAAATGATTGGGTTTCCTGGTCTGTCCACACATACCGCAACATATTTCTTCTTCTTCGCTTGTTGCAACGTCCGTCAACATCTGTTTTTTAAATTCACCTGACTTTAGTTGCGAAAAAAGGTCTTTTCATTGCAGTTTTGTGTGATATACCATTTGCGCTACACCCGAAAAAACCACCTCTTGCCAGCGCCAAAAGCTTTTAATTGAAAAATGCAACTTTTGGTGAAATTGTCGTTTTTCCATTAGGTAAATTTTTATGCGCAAGTTATATTTGTGCAGTTTGAGGGTCAGTGGAAAAGCGACTAGTGACAGCGGATGGAGACACTTGCTTATATGTTCAGTTATTGATATTTTGCAGAAAGAGTCACTTTTTCTTCAATTTCCACTGTTTCTGACATAATAACCCTCAGCTTTAATCTCCGCTGGTATTAACACCTGCAGTAAATGAAATATAGGAAAATACCAGAAAAAAGAAAGCAAAACACAGAGGATAATATTACAATAAATAGTGATAAATCACTTCAAAAAGGTTAAATATAGAAAAAAAAAATAATAATAATTTGGGAACTACCACAAAAGTAGCTTTATGCATAAATAAAAGCAACATGAAAACAAAATCGTAAAATATCTGTTTCAAGCTGAAAAAAAAAACAGGTAGGAGATTCAGTAGAATAAATTGTGAAACTGCATGGAGAGACCTGTACCTGCATGAGCACAAACTACGTATTGCGCTGAAGTGTGTAAGAAGAGCATGTTTTTCCTTGTTAATGACCTTTGGTAGATGTGATGATAGACTAATATAGCAGCACTGCAGGTGTGCCTCTTTCTCACCCAGTGAGAGTGGATGCGCCTGACTGCCGTCTATCCCGACAACCCCCCTGACCAGTGCACCCACTGGAGCTCCCATCAGTCATCTCCAACAGCTGCTGATAGATTTATGTTGTTTCAGTGTACGTTCTTACACAGTCATGTTACGCTAATGCTTACTTTAGTGTGAATCAGTGCATCTTATTACCTCCGCCAAGGAGGTTATGTTTTTGCTGGCGTTGGTCTGTCTGTCTGTGTGTCTGTCTGTCTGTGTGTCTGTCTGTCTGTCTGTGTGCAAGATAACTCAAAAAATTGTGGATGGATTTGGATGAAAATTTCAGGAAATGTTGATACTGGCACAAGGAACAAATTATTAAATATTGGTGGTGATCGGGGGTGGAGGTGGGGCTCTGATCTACCTTGGCGGAGGTCTGCGCTCTCTGAGTGCTTTTCTAGTTTCAACTGTTTTATTTTCATGTAAATTATATGCTCATAGCATAATGTTTAATGACATCTAGTGGCGAAGCTGCAGATTGAAATCACCTCAGCACCTCATCCCTCACCCTCCCCTACAGTTGCCACTTAAAAAAAGCTAGAAGCACTCGGAGAGCGCAGACCTCCGCCAAGGCAGATCAGTACCCCAGATTTGGATGAAAATTTCAGGAAATGTTGATACTGGCACAAGGAACAAATGATTACATTTTGGTGGTGATTGGGGGTAGGGGGGGTATTGATCTGCCTTGGCGGAGGTCTGCGCTGTCTTCTCTAGAAAAGCACTCGTAGAGCGCAGACCTCCGCCAAGGCAGATCAGTGGCCCCCCCACCCCCGATCACCACCAAAATTGAATCATTTGTTCCTTGTGCCAGTATCAATATTTCCTGAAATTTTCTTCCAAATTTGTCCATAACTTTTTGAGTTATCTTGCAAACAGACAGACAGACAGACAAACCAACGCCGCCAAAAACATAACCTCCTTGGTGGAGGTAAAAAACAAAACCTGAATACTTTCAATACAGTCATTCTCTTTTCTTTTCTTTTACTATCTTATCTTTTCTTATCTTTTCTTATCTTTTCTTGTCTTCTCTTCTCTTCTCTTCTCTTCTCTTCTCTTCTCTTCTCTTCTCTTCTCTTCTCTTCTCTTCTCCAGGCAGGACAAAATACAAGGTGACAAAAAGCCACCTGCCTGAAAACCAAAGTCATTTGTTCTACATTTGACTATTTAAAGGTAAAACAACATCACTACTTGCTTCTTCTTTCACCGCTGTCAATAAGTACTTTCTTTATACGTTTTGAAGAATCAAAAAAGCCATAACTTCCCCCCGTAAACTGCAGCTTGGTGCCACTGGCTGCATGAAATCACCAGTACATGTATTCTGTGGCCAAGGTTAGCGTCCAAAATAGTGTATGTCATACTACTTGCTTGTTTTCCAATCCATTCCACTTTGGCTGTTGTGATCTTTAATGTTTTGTAATCCTGTTTCAGCGGCTTCATCTTTTTGGAGTTGCTTCATGCTGTGGTGGACACACAAGCTTATTAAGTCAAAAGAAAAGGCTGGTTTTATTAGTTTGCTGTAACATGTCTAAATCCCATTGTAAATCCTCATTCCTATATCGGCTCCATAAAGCCTGGACTTCACTGCTGTCCCATTTCTCTGTCTTTCACTCCATTGTAAGGCTAATTTTTATTTTATGGCTGTTGTGTACATCGGTGCTTTACTATTTATTACAATGATATTTAAAAATGGCGGCTTGTGGTGCTGTGTTCAGAAGACATTTGTGTGTGGACCAGCTTTTAGTTCTCCACTCCACCCTGAAACAGACACTTAGGAGGTTTTCGCACAGCGTACTCGAGTCCATATCTGAGTATGTTGGACCCCAAAGTCTGCATAATTTTGTCCATGTGAATGCAATCGTTCCGTGCTCAAGTACCGTACCCAAGTCCAGTTGAGAAGGTAGTCCTAGGTACGGACTGCCTGTACTCCAGTACGGTACGATGCCGTGTGAATTCGATCCGTGCCCGAGTCTGGAAGTGACCTAATCACCTGTGATGGACACAGCCACACAAGGGTAATATCTTCACAAACACACCATCATCGTATTAGTTTCATATCATATTATTTTGTATAAGTTTGGTTAGCAGCACATGGTTCATTTGCAGTCAGTCATTTAACATACACAGTTTAGTTTATTTTGTATTTCTTTATTTTTTAATCTTACATTGTAAATATAGGTGCACATATATTGACAATGGAGGGTGACAATTAAATTATTTGTTTTGTTATATTAATCTTTCATTCTGTTGTTTAAGTTACCGTGTGGCGTGTCCTGGCACCATCCGGATGTGGAAAAGGCGTGGCTAAGGGTGGAGCGGAGCTATATACTGCAGCCACCTCGTTGGAAGGAACCATGGGCTGTGGTGGCATGGGGGGGATTTAAGGTTATCAGGGTTTCAGTTGTATTCAGTTATAGTTTATTTTGTTTTCCCCTTGTTTCTTTCTTGGTTTGGCCAAACCACTTTATATGTTTGTCTCATTTTGTTAGGTCAGTTTTTGTCAGTTTGTGTTCTCAGCCTTAGTTGCTATTATTTTTGAGCACAGTTTTGTTATGTTGACCTCTTATATATGTACTTGTTAGGGAGGTCCGATAATATCGGCCCACCGATATTATCGGCCCGATATTGGCATAAAAATGTAATATCGGTGAATGTCGTTATCGTTTTTTTTGCCTATCATTAAAACCGATAAAATAATGCCTTGATTTCGCCGGCATTTACTGACGTGTAAATGAAGCATTGTTTGTAGCTGAAAGAAATGTGCAGTTTTCAAAATTGTTCAGTAGAGTTGCCACACTGTAATAGACTCATGGAGGGAGGGAGAGAAAATAAATAAATATGGCATTTTTTCCACAACTTAAGCTGAAGTATGTATTCTTTGCACAGGTAGTGTTTACATTTTGAAAGCCTTGTTGCAATTGAGAATGCATCCAATGGGACATCACAATAAAATTAGGCATGATGTGTTAATTCCATGACAGGAGATATGTGAAGTTACCTAAAATTAGTTTAATATCCCACATATATCGGCAGCAGTATCGGTAGATATCGGAATCAGAAATTAAGCGTTGGACAATATCGACATATTGGTTTTTGGCAAAAAAGCCAATATCAGACATCCCTAGTACTTGTTAAAATTATCGTTTGTAATCTTTTTTTTTAATAACTTTGGGTAAATAAAAACCCACTTGTGAAACTTTAGTCCTGTCTCGAGGTCGTCTTGCTGCTTGGTCCCCAACATCATCACTCTGACAACGGAAGTGGGTTAATCACCATGAGACCATAGACAGCGCTCCTGTTGTCTTCTGAAAAAGCCTTGGATCCATGCGGCACTGGCTCACCTTATCAACTGAAACCACTCAGTGATATATCCATTTTGAAATACTTTTATTTGTTTTTAAGTCCTTCCATGGTCTTGCACCGCCCCACCACTCTGAGCTCCTTCACTCATACACTCCCACTCGCTCTCTCAGATCAGCGGCTTTTGATGGTGCCCAGAACAATGTGCAAGCTACGAAGAGATCAGGCTTTTGCTGCTGCTGTTCCCAGACTGTGGAACAAGCTGCCTCTGTATATCAGACAGGCCCGTTTTTAAATCTCTTCTTCACCCTTTCATTCATAGTGGTCACTCCAGTGGACAATTATTCTACAGCTGTTCTCTTGTAAATTCACAGGTTTTGTTGTTTTAGTTGCATTATCAGCTGACACAGTGGATACTTATGCACCATCCCATAATAATACACTGACATTCAGACCATTACTGTAACTCTGCTGTTCTTGATAAATCTGATCTGCAGTAATATGTTTGACTTTAAATCAATTGTTAATTGATTGTAATTAACAGGTTTTTTTTTTAATGTTTTTTTTTAATGTTTTTTTTTTTTTTTTTTGCATATTATCTCCATGAACTAGGAATATTATTAGTTATTAATTATTTAAAGAGAAGGAGTGGGATTTTATAAATTATGCTTCTTCTCATTCCTTTTCAAATATGTATTATATGTCTTATGTTTAAGTGTTTTATTTATTTTCTTCTGTTTTGACATTCATATTCGAAATAAATACATCAATCAATCAAATCAATCAATCAAGTGAGTCATCACTAGTATTAGAGTATGTTAAAATGTGAGAAAACATCAGATTAGCAGCATTAAAAATGTTTTTTATGTCATTGTTTTCATATCACGTTCTGATATTGGGTTTTAAATACATGTTTCTGTGCTTCAAGAATAAAATGCACGGTGTAGCCAAGTGGACCTTTTTGTAAATCCATGAAAAAAAACCAAACTCAATTGCATTGTTTTTTCATGCCTAATGAAGAATAAAAACACTCAAGAAAAGATCTCGACAAAGGTTCTACTAGTTCCTGCATGAAAGGGTTAAAACCCACCTGTTCTCCTTGGCTTTTTAACACTCGTACAATGTTGACATTTTGTTTCTGTTTTTACATTTTAACTTGTTTTATTTGATTTGGTTTGATTTTA
The DNA here is from genome assembly GCF_902148855.1 of Sphaeramia orbicularis. Taxonomy (NCBI): domain Eukaryota; kingdom Metazoa; phylum Chordata; class Actinopteri; order Kurtiformes; family Apogonidae; genus Sphaeramia; species Sphaeramia orbicularis. Next base: position 45,565,638 of record NC_043962.1, on the reverse strand, counting down.
ATGTTTTTGATGCTTTTATTCATTTGTTTTGTGCTTTTATTCCTCTGAACAACACTTTGGTCAACTGTGGTTGTTTTAAAGTACTTTATAAATAAAGTTGGATTGGATTGGGATTGGACAACAAAGATCGCTCTGCTTCTCTTTGCCTCAAACAGGCTAACAGATAAGTAAGGGTTTGTCTTCTTCTGACTTCTGCGTTTGTAGGATAGCAGCAGAATTCCTTCCACACCGCCACCTACTGTTTTGACCCTGTACCACCCATTCGCACGGGCCGCGATACGCGCTTGTGAATGCAACATCTGTGGGAAAGGTGTGAATGTATCCAAGTACGGTATGGACTCAAGTACGTTGCGTGAAAGCACCTTTAACCCTTTAATGGGCAAGTGAATTATTTTTGGTAATTTCTGCAGATATTAAATATGGGGCCAATCCTGTGCCTCAGTGAGGTCAAGAAGCATGTTGGTTTATATAATACTAAACAGTGATTCAGAGAGATTTTATATAAACTCTGAAGCTGTAAATAGTGAATATGAGGGATTTTTGTCAGTTTATGACCTTATAATAGTTGTTTTACTGCATGTGTTTACTTTTTAGCAAGTGCTGCTCGGATGTTTTAGGGCAAGAGGAGGAAGACTTTTGTCACAACCGACGAGGCGGTAGATGATAATGTCCGATAACACACTGAGGTTGAAATTTTGAATTTCAGAGTATTTCAGTGAGTTTCCTATGAAGCAGGGGTGTCCAATCCTGGTTCTCCAGATCTACTATCCTGCATGTTTTAGATGTTTCCCTCTTCTAACACACCTGATTCAAATGATAAGCCTATCATCAAGCTCCGCAGAAGCCTGATAATGACCATCAGGTGTGTTGGAAGAGGGACACATCTAAAACATGCAGGATAGTAGCTCTGGAGGACCAGGACTGGACACCCCTGGTATAAAGGGTTAAACCAGGGGTGTCAAACATGCGGCCCGGGGGCCAAATCTGGCCCGCCAAAGGTTCCAATCTGGCCCCTGGGATGAAAGTGCAAAAATGAACCTGAACACTTAAGGTTGTCCAGATCATTTTGGTTCAGGTTCCACATACAGACCAATGTGATCTACAGTAAAAACAACAACACAATAACCCATAAAAATAACATTACACAGTGAAAATATTTACATTTACAAAACTATTCTTTCACAATAAAATGCAGGTAAACACATGAATAAAAACAGAGATGAACAACCTGAAATATGCAATTTGAACAATATTCTGCCTGTTACTAAATGTTTTGTGCATTTATGGATCCACTGTGATCTGTAGTTGTGTTAATAGTAATAGATGTAATATTGTAGAAATTGTTCAAATTTTAGCTCCAAACTCCAAAATTTTAATAATATTCTGCCTGTTACCAAAAGTTTAGGTAACATTGTGTGTAAATGTACATGTATAAATAGTAAGTCGAGACATATTATTGTTAAATTTGCATGAATTTTTCAAATAAAATTTCTGTTTTTTCAGGTTATTCACATCATTTTAATGTAAATATTTTCATAATTTAATTGTTTTTTGTTTTTTTTTGTACTAAAACAAAAAGAAAAACTTGGATTTGTCATTATTTATAGGTTATTAAGTCATTATTTTACTGGTCTGGCCTGCTTGAGTTTGACAAAATGAGTTTGACACCCGTGGGTTAAACCGTAACTCTACTCAAAACAGTGAGCAATTCCTGCAGTGCAAACACAAACACATTGTCTTCAATAAGTGTTGGTGCTATGAAAAGGCGCCTGACCAGTTCTGTACACTATCCTTGTCTCATATTCTGAAATCTTGAATCATGGCCAAAAAAAATATTTAGTGATGTCACAGTGTTGACCTTTGACCTTTGACAATCAGAATGTGTCCTTGTATTGTTATTGTAAAAAAAATATAATCTATCAAACTGTTTTGGACACACTGTATTGCAAGTGTAGTGCACGTCAACTGAGCAAATGCAACAACTAACAGATAAACTTTCATACAGGAAAAGCTGAGTCTGAGCTGCTGTAGACACACTGCAGCAACACATGGCAGACGACATGGAGGACACCAGCTCCTTATGGAAGCAGCAAAGCTTTTATAGAGATAAAACGCGATGATTATAATTTTCAAGTAATTATGCACTTATACACAAAACATAATTATCTATATTATTTTCCATTTCTGCAATTAGATCCACTTAAATCCCCCTGCAACACTGAGAAACACTGACTTTTATAAGGCTTTAAATTCAAAAATCAGTTTATTTTTGTTTCCTTTAGCAGACGAACCTGAACTAGTGCAATGAAAGACAAAACATATACTAACACAATATATGTCTGGAAATGTACTCTTCTTTCTTTCTTTCTCTTTCTTTCTTTCTTCTTTCTTCTTTCTTTCTTTCTTCTTTCTTTCTCCCGAACTCCCTCCCTTTCTTCTTTCTTTCTTTCTTTCTTTCTTTCTTTCTTCCCCTCCTCTTTCTTTCTTTCTTTCTTTCTTTCTTCCTCCCTTCCTCTTTCTTTCTTTCTTTCTTTCTTTCTCCCTGACTCCCTCCCTTTCTTTGTTTGTTTGTTTGTTTCTTTCTTTCTTCCCCTCCTCTTTGTTTGTTTGTTTGTTTGTTTCTTTCTTTCTTTCTTAGTTTCTTTCTTTCTCCCTTCCTCTTTCTTTCCTTCTTTCTTCTTTCTTTCTTTCTTTCTTTTCTACCTGATCCCTCCCTCCCTTCTTTCTTTCTTTCTCCCCTTTCTTTTTCTTTCTTTTTTCTTTCTTTCTTTTTTCTACCTTGTCTCCCTTCTCTTTTTTTCTTCCTCTCTTTCTTTTTTTCTTTCTTTCTTTCTTTTTCTTCTTTTTTTTCTTTTCTTTCTTTCTTTCTTCTTATACCTGACTCTCACTCCCTCTCTCCCCTCCCTTCTTTTTTTCTTCTCTTTCTTTCTTCTTGCTTCTTTCTTTCTCCCCCTCTCCTTCTTTCTTTTTTCTTTCTTTCTTCTTTCTTCTTTCTTCTTTCTTTTTCCCCCTCCTCTTTCTTTTCTTTTTCTTCTTTCTTTCTTCTTTCTTCTTTCTTTCTCCCCCTCCTTCTTTCTTCCTTCCTCCTTCCTTCCTTTCTAGCCCTTAAAGCAGATACAGTTGTGGTGTCCAGTCTCAGGTGGGCCCTGTACCAGTCCAGTGCAGGTGCAGTGACTCAGCATGCTGTATTCTGCACAAATCACACTGAACCTTTGCCATTTCAAATAAACGAGGGGAGCATGTTGTTCCATGTTTGTACCATTTAATTTGTTTGACAGGAAAAATGGCTCTGATTCACACCTATATTCTGGCAAACATGTATTCAAACTGATCACTGGCCGTTTCTAATCCTTCTTCAGTGGAAACGGGTGGTCTACTATTTGCATAAGTGAACTGGCCTCAGAGGGACTTACAAACTGAAGCTGGCAGCCTTTTATTGCTGAACTCTTGTCAATACCTCCATCTTGTCAGCTTAGCTTCAGACATGCAGACCATTTAAGTGGAAGAGTGAGCCAGCATTAAAGGAGGATTATAGAATCTTAGACGTTAAACATGGCTGCGCCTGCACAGGAAGAACTACAGCATACGGAACAGAAATGACTTTGAATTATTATAACACAGTGAATATTGCAGGTTCAGTAAAGAAAATGTTCAGATAGGGAATCGCTAAAAATTTAAACCTGCACCCCAACAGTTCAATGCTTCCAACCGTACAGTCAGTTTTGTATTTTCAGTAACAACTGTACTTTAAGTCACCCTTAATTCCACCTTTTCTCTTAAACCCACACATTCCCTTCATGCGTCTCAGTGTCAATCACTCACTCAGGCAGGCAGGACAGACAGACAGGCCTGTGCACTGTCTCTCAGTGTGCATGGAGCCAAGCACTGGGCCAAGTGGGGGTGAGTCATGCTTCCAGAGCATGCTACTGGATGTAAAACAGAACAGTTGTTTCCTGCTGAGTCAAACCCGCAGCTCTCATTAAGTCATTATGCGGTAATTAGGCTGCGTGTTAGCGGATAGGTAGCGTAGCAAGAGAAGAGTAGTAGCAGTCTAATCCTGGAGTCTGTATTCATAAGCAGATGTAATCTCAGGTCACTTAACAATAGTTCGTTGGCTGCTTACTGTTATTTGATCGGGTTATTGATCTAATCCGGGTTGACTTTGACATGCTGCATGCATACTGGCTAATGCTTGTGTTTTCTTTAACTGGCAAGACAGGTTATAGTTTTCTGTGGGGTCATTGTGTGTTCACATTGATGTTTGGCACTGACCCCAGACCAGGTTCTGGCAGCAAATCTCATCCATTCGAGGGTGATAAAGAACCAGTGTACGCGTCTGTAACCTAGTAACAAACAAGCCCATAAATCAGTACAGACAGAAAGGCAACACAGGGAACAGCTAAAGAAAGAAAAGAACGGGCCCTTTAAAATCAAACAAATAAAACATTCCTGTCTTTTCTCTGGTATTCCTCATTTAGTTTCAGAGAAGAAGCTGTAGGTTAAAACAAACAAGATATAAAAAAAGGGACATCCTTGCCAGAAGGCATTTAAAAGTGTTTCTGAAAATAAGTCTGGAAAAAGTAAAGGCACAAACCCCTATTTTTATGTCTTTATTTCTTTCTTTTTCTTCACTGAACGTACATGATGAAGAAATATGATATAAAGGAGCATAGCAGTGATTTGATATTTTAGGCCTGAAAACAAAATGACCTTAAATCTCCTGAAATATCTAAAAACATGTAGTATTTTGCAGAATTCTTAAAAAAAAAAAAAACTTAAGGTGATAAAACAAGGATCAGAGGCATTCTTAATCACATTTATATTTATTTTTGTTTACTTTTATTATTATTATTATTATTATTATTATTATTATTTATTTTTATTAGTATTTATCTTTGGTAAAAAAAAAAAAAAAAAAAAAGCATTCACTTAAGCACTATCACAAGTATTTAAAGACCGCTCTGGAATTAGACAAGATCTCCAAAATTCATAGTCAGAGGTCAAAGTGAAATGAAAACATCTGCATATTGTTTGTTGCAAGGTTATTATCGTTAACGAAGACTAACGAAATGACGAAAACTAGAATTGAAAAAATATTTTTGTTAACTGAAATAAATAAAAACTAGAATTAAAAGAAAAAAACAATAACTAACTGAAACTGTATTATGTGCTTACAAAACTAACTAAAACGTATAAAAATGATGTGTAAAATTCCCTTAGTTTTCATCTTTGTCAATGTTGATATAGGATAGAACGTGAAAATAGAGGTATAGAAGTCGGGAGGCCAACGGTGAAAGTATGGAAAGTTTCAGTTTCGTTTTCACATAAATGATGTTGTGTATGGATCACACCCCCACCTTCGTTTCCCCGTCCAACCTGCTATAGGGAATTTATCCATGGTACTGTACATATGTTGTCTCTGCTCAGTCAGAGCCGCCCTAACCTGACCTCCAAATAAAATGTCCAGGGTAACCTCACTTATTTCTTTGAATAGGATGGCGAAGAAGATAAAATATATGGAAAAAACTGAAACTAATACTAAAACTAAACTAAACTAAACTAAAACTAAGCATTCAGAAAAATGACAACTAATAAAACTAGCGAACCTGCTCTAAAACCTTATTAAAACTAACTGAATTAGAGAAAAAAAGGTCAAAACTAGAATAAACTAAACTATAATTAAAAATCCAAAACTATTATAACCTTGGTTTGTTGTTTACTGAGTTGTTTCTTTCAGTGACGTGAACTAAATTAAAACCAATAATGAGTCCCTGGCAGGAAAAAGAAAAAAATCAATCTGATATTTACATAAGTGAATGGGTATTATTCATCCTAATTAGACAGGTGTCAGATCCAAATACAATAACATATTTATTTAGTCTTTACCTGTAATTTCAGGTTTGTTTTGACCCAATGACCTGACTTTTTGCTTGGGAAATCCCTAATTGCCCCACCAGCAAACACATCTGACACCCATCCTCCATTTGTGGTTAAAAAGGCTGGCATGCATCAAAGTCTTACCTGGAACAAGATGTTCTGAGCTGTCATGAGCTGCTGTGAGGTGTTATGATGTGGCATTATGATGTGCCATGACCTCAGGGGTCATTTGTCACCAACGTTAATGTGGTAGCTCTGAGTGAGTGTTGATGGTAAAGGGCTCGGGGCCTGGAACCGAAGCAGCCTTTGGCCGGCCGAGGCAGCAGCTGCACGCAGCACATGAGGAGCTGATGGCAGGTGGAGCAGGTGCTCTCCTCCAAAACCAAGGCTTCATGACAAAAATGATGATTGGATGGTAAATATAACTTAATTAATAATTTCAGAAAAAAAAAAAAAAAGTAATCCTGATGTGAAAGATTGAGCTACGGGAAAAGGTGAGGAAAGCGAGAGAATGTACCAGCCAAGAAAAAGTGCCGATTAAATAGACATATGCCACTGATGTTCTGTGATCAAAGGAGAGGCTTTTAACAAGGGGGTTTTACTGTCCTCAGGCTATGTACCAACAACTTGATTTTATTTTGCATGAACTTAATTATCTATCTATCTATCTATCTATCTATCTATCTATCTATCTATCTATCTATCTATCTATCTATCTATCTATCTATCTATCTATCTATCTATCTATCTATCTATCTATCTATCTATCTGTTTTTGGTGGTTAGAAAGGAAATGCCCCATTTTTCTTCCATTAGATCACAGGTGTCAAACATGTGGCCCGGGGGCCAAATCCAGCCCGCCAAAGGGTCCAATTTGGCCCGTGGGATGAATTTGTGAAATGCAAAAAATTACACTGAAGATATTAGCAATCAATGGTGTCAAAATCGTTTTAATTCAGGTTCCACATACAGTCCAATTAGATTTCAAGTGGGTCAGAGCAGTAAAATATTATCATAATAACCTATAAATTATGACAACCCCAAATTTTCTCTTTGTTTTTTTGGTGTAAAGAAGTAAAATTACATGAAAACATTTACATTACCAAACTATACTTTTACAAAAAATTTGAATAACCTGAACAAATATGAACAAACGGAAATGTCTTCTGCCTGTTACTAAATGTTTTGTGTGACTGTAACGCACATGTGTAAATGATAAACTGATAAACCGAGGCAGAATATTGTTAAAATTGCACTCGTTTTTAGTAGTAGTAGTAGTAGTAGTTTATTTCGAGCACATAGAATCACCAGATAACAAAGAATCATACAACATGGTCAAAACAAATAAATAAATAAAAAAAAATTTGCATTCAAAAAGGACAATTCAAGCTGTTCATGTTATTCAGATGTTTAAGGAAACTTTGTAGATGTAAACCTGATCATAATATAATTTCCTTTTTTCACTGTATTATTTTACTGGTCCAGCCCACTGCAGATCAAATTGGGCTGTATGTGGCCCCTGAACTAAAATGAGTTTGACACCCCTGCATTAGATGAAAGATGTGTGTTTTTTTCTGTGATTATCGGTTCTGTTGGCACAAAAGAACAAGCTCTACCATGTCTGCAAAATACATTGTTCTACTGTAGTACTTTATTAGTTAGAGCAGGGGTGTCAAACTCATTTTAGTTCAGGGGCCACATACAGCCTAATATGATTGAAAGTGGGCCGGACCAGTAAAATAATATAAATAATAGGACAAGAACTTTTGAGTCAAAAAAGTTAAATTCAGTAATGAAAATGTTTACATCTACGAATTGTACTCGAACATAACATGAACAACATGAACAACCTGAAAATTCTTTAGAAAAATGAATGCAATGTTAACAATATTACACCTTAATTTATCATTTATACAAGTGAATCACAACTTAGAAATCACAGTGGATCTGCAAATACACAAAACATTAAATAACAGGCAGAATATTATTAAAATTCCACACTCTCTTAAGAGATTTCAGGTTATTCAGATTTTTTTTTTTTTTTTTGCTTTGTTTTTTCTTTCTTTTCTTTTTTTTAATTGGGCTCAGCTGGCTGACAGGCAGCTGTCTGTACAGATAAGGCAGTAGCCGACACCAACTGTACTCCCAGTCATCATTGCCCTTTTTTTTTTTTTTTGTAACACCTTTGCTTGTGTATCCTCTTTTATTTGGACATTTTACCAGGGAGTATCTCAGACTACTTTTTTTTTTTTTTTTTTTTTTTCCTACTTGTCTGTCCAGCGTTCTAACAGTAGAATGGTAGTCTGGTTCCTTTTGGTGCTGAACAAATTTCCTTTGCCAAGGGTAACTTCATAAGTATATGAAGCGCCCTTTGATATTCTATTGTGTTTATTATGAGTTTTGTTGAACCACATTTCGATGCCGGACCTGACATGGGGGGTGGGGGTGGGGAGGTAGAAGAAGGGGAGAGAACAAGAGAGAAGAAGGTGGAGAAGACCCTCACAAGAAAGTATCAACAATACAAACAGCAACAACCATGGAGACAATTATAATGGTGACAATAACTACAACCAGAACTGCGTAACTGGGCAGAAGAGAGAGAAAAAAAACAAAACAAAACAAAACAAACAAAACTACAAAAAAAAAAAACAAAAAAAAAACACAACAATGAGATACATAAGACCTATGAAATGAAGAATATAAGAAAGCATGAACAAATGTCGTATACCACATTCGTACAAATAATACCTATAGCAAATAATACCAGAAACAATTCAGATTTTTTTTACATAAAAGGCTAGTCTGTAAATGTAAATATTCTTGTGTAATGTAACTTTTTTTTTTACACTAAAACAAAGAGAAAAATTTGCAGTTTTCATAATTTATAAGTTATTAGGATAGTATTTTACTGGTCTGATCATTTTTTAGACTGAATTGACCCTAAATGATTTTAACATCCTTGATTGTTAGTATCTTCAATGCAATTTTTGCTTTTCACAAATTCATCCCAGGGGCTGGATTGAACCCTTCGGTGGGCCGGATTTGGCCCCCGGGCCGCATGTTTGACACCTGTGAGTTAGAGTTAAATGGGAATGATGAAGCAAACATTTGTATCTGTGAGGGGATTCAGTGGCTCTTCTATAGTCTGTATGTGTTTGAAGGTATGGGGTCTACTTGTGGCCCTAGATGGAAGCACACTGCAAAAATCTAAATCTTACCAAGTGTATTTTTCTCATTTCTAGTCAAAATATCTCGTCACACTTAAACCAAGACATAATCACCTAAAGAGTAACTTTTATGTGAGATATAAGAACTTATTTTTAGACAACAGATCTTGAAAATCTTATTTCAAGAAATCTTACCAAGATAATTTTCACTTGTTCCAGATATTTATTTATTTATTTTTTTTAATTCAAGCAAAAAAAAAAAAAAAATCTACCAATGGAACAAGTGAAAACATTTGGTAAGATTTAGATTTTTTCCAGTGCAAATCATAACACTATCCTGTGATGAACATGTCAATCCTAACTGGAGTTGTCGGTGCATAGAGCAAAGCAGTCACTGAATAATTAGAAGAGCATGAGAATGATAGGAATCAGTCCTCAGATCCAATACAGCGTGTGTCTTTGGAAGATTTTGGACCAACGTGTTAGATAGTAACACCATCATCAAAATAGTACATGAGGAAATAACTCATCCCATCATTGTACTCCTTACATTGTTACTGACACAAAACAAACATTGGTGAGGTTTTTCCTGTTTTTTCTTCTTATCTCATTTATGATGCATTCATTGTATCCCTCGGTACACCCTGCATGTGTTGCCAATTTAACCCACTGTATAAATAATTTTCTTATTTTTCTTTAATTGCAATGCCTCTTCATACAGGTATTGGCTAAAATTCACTTAGGGGGTCAAATGAGTGGCCATTTTTGTCAAAAAAAAAAAAAAGTTGTAAGAAATGCATAGAACTGTGTTGAAATAATGCTAACACATTTGTGCACAGACTACTGATATTATTTGACAGTGGAAGCTATATTTTCAGAAATGTTGGATTTTGAATAGCATGTGTATGTGAAAACTGACATGTGACATTACCCATGATGCTCTGGTCAGTACCAGTACTTTATTAGTAATAACTTATAGACTTACTATTGCTAATTCTCCTCTTATTCATAATGTTAGTATTGTGGATCTAAATAATAACAGCTGACACAAAAACACAAAATGTGGCAGTGGACGGATGTGACATGGTTGTTACGGATCCCATCATACTGATGCTCGGGCAGCCATGTCACCGTTTCCACAAATGATCCCTGCACAAAAAACTAGTATCAGAATTATTTATTGTATAGTTTATCATCATACTAAAGAGTAAATAACAATATAGAATTGTTATTCTTTATAAAAATACTTATTATTAGAAACTGTTGATTTAAAAAGTGACGTGTGACATTCTTAATGTATGTATTGGTGTAACATAAGCAGGATGGATCAGCACCATACTCCATATTGCAAACTGTACAAATAAAACATGTGATATGTAGTATATAATCTTGTAAGAACAAATTGGGGAATCTAAAAGAATAGAATATTTGTTTTTCAGGTAAATTCAGTTAAACTATAACTTGGCCATTTGTGACATGAAAATATAGCATTGATTGTGATGAAATTGGACATTTTTGAGCTGAAAACATAGTTCATATGACCATCAACATGTTGGCAACAGAACTGACATGCTGTAAACTTGCATAACTGTATTTACCAACACAAAGTTCCTTTGGGGATTCACTTATATTGATTTCTTATGCACAAAGACATAAATAAGACCTCTAAGCAAATTTTAACTGGTATATATTGTGCTTATAATAATAATGTGTATTTAAATGCTATGTCTTGAATTGCTTATTGAACTGCGTTTAAAAATTTGAGTATCTTTTTTGGAGAATGGAGATCATCCCTGTATTAGCGTTCAGAAACACCTTAATAAAATGCTTCATGTTAGTTTCCCTTTAATTTGTCACCCCCCCTATCCCTTTGAATACAAACTATTTTAATCTAAAAGCTGAAGTGTGAAGTGCCTGTCATATTCATGAGATAGCCACAAGCAACCTTTTCAAAAGAGTACACAAAATATGTGCAACAATGCCATCTTGGTCTCACCACAATCACAGTAATACTCACACACATCACAGGACAACCACAGATTATAGGCCACTTCTTCAGTAATTACTACTGGCCAAGCCTAAGGCATAATCTTGCAATTTCCTCTATGACGTGCAAAGCATGCTACTCCATATAGGCACCAAGCTTCACATGGATCACCATATTCTTTTTTTAACTTGGAACACATACTTGTGATTCTTCAGATAAGAGATTAGCCATTACCTCAAGTGTATGTGTGACTCTTACAAACACTTATGTGGGTTCATTTCTGGTGGCTGTGGTTGCGGATCACTTGACTTCTCTTCATCCGCAGACATCGTACACCTTACTGCATCATCATGAAATGTCAGATGAATGCAACTGCAATTTTAGAGGATGCAAACCATGCAAAAAAAAACAAAAAACAAAAAAAAACAAACCAGACAACTATACTGTTTTCATGATCTAATGTAAGGTAAACAGCTATAGTCATTTGGGTTGTTGTGCAGCTGCAACGTGATACTGTTGACCAAGACAAATTCCTTGTTGGGACAAAGGATATCTTAATCTTAATCTTTAAAGCCTTCAGGCTCAGGGCTCATGAACACCTTTACTTCCTTTCACTATACAGTGGCAATGTCTAATAGTCCAGACAGAAATAACCCATAAAGACCCAAACGTCCACCGTCGACCAAAATCTACGATGTAAAATATTTAATACCTGTTGATCCACTAATCTTATTAATACATGTAAATAATTTGTGTTAAATGCAGTTTGTCATCTTTTCATGGTCATCAGATATGACCCATTTGGACGTTCAGAGGCTCCGTAGTGAGCGTAGAAACACCGTCATCTTCTACAACATTGATTCACCAGTAAAACCCATGGAGTCGGATCAATGACAGTTGCAGATGCTTGTTTTTGTTCTGTAATTAATGTCCTTGCTGAATTTTTTTTTTTTCTCAGGTTTCTGTTTTAGAATAATAATCCTCAACTTTAATCTGAGCTTTTATGAACATTTATATAATCAGTAAAATTCATTTCATTCATATCTGAACCGGCTTTATCCTCACTAGGGTCACAGGGGTCACTGGGGCCTATCTAGCTACCTATGGGGGTAAGGCGGGGTACAACCCTAGACATGTCGCCTGTTCATCGCAGGCTGACATATAGAGGACAAACAGCCACTCTCACATTTACACCTATGGGCAATTAGATTCACTGATTAACCCTGTAAGCCCTGAACAATTAAATCATTGACAGAAAATTCAGTTCTTTGAAACTGGAGTCTTTATTGGTCCTTCTGAACAACCAAAAACTTTTTTTTTTTTTTTTTTCAAATATCAATTTCCATGTATGAGTTCAATTTGTATGTATATTGATAACTCGGGTCTCACTGCTCAAAATATTATTATTTTTGAACAAACAAAAACCTAATATAACACAAACAGTCTAACAAATTGGTAATTCCTTTTCAAAATTGGCAAAATTCTGCCTCCTTCCTCATTAAAGCTATACCTACCGATGTGGATTTCTCACAGCACTTAGTAAAAGTTTGAACATGAACAACCCGCCTCCCTCCAAAGCCCCGCCCCCTTCCCTCTGCTGAGCTTGAGGCTCCCTCCTCTCTTCCTCATGCGCGATGGAAACGGAAGGAGGAAGCAGAGGCGGAGGTCCGGTCCGTTTTGGGTGTCCGCGGACCCCTCCCTCAGTAATCAGATGCGTCATCCACCTGCCGCGGGGCCCGCGGCTCCTGTTCCATCAGTAGACCTGGTCTGTGCAGTACTGGGTCAGTGTCGTCACTGCAGTGCCCAGGGATGGGCGCGCGCACTGTGAACGCGCGGCCTCCGCGAATTTCCGGTGGACATTTGAAGTTTCATAGTCCATACAAGTATCATCCTACATCATCTTACATGTGTGAAACCATGTACATGTACCCTGTATAAGTCCCACCGTCATAAAAGCTGAGCTTTATGCAGACCTGTTCAGTCCAGTACAGCTGACTTCCGGACTTTTATCTCCAATCCTTCATTCATCAGACTCCCGTTTGTTCCCCTCAGCTGTCGTTTCTGTTCATAAATCCGTTTTTCCCTTCCACATGTGCATGTCAGTTCTATCCAAACACATCCTAGACAGTAGACTGTGGTCAGTGACAGGAGGAGCAGCGCCAGTGACGTGTCAGATTCAGAGGAACACATATCGGATGTGAGCCGGCGATCATGGATCGGATGCTGGACGGCCGTAATGGATGATTGACAGGAGGCTCAGTCAGGTTCGGCCAATTATTTTGTTCGGACCGACCTAAAATGATTGGTAAGACTGTTATTAGAAATACATGAGAATTAAACATTTTTGAGTTTCAATACCTGGTGGATTCTTTTACATTTTAGTTTGACACACACTTATTAGGAGCATTTTAAGATGACAAAAGAAAAGTGTACAAAATGCCACATCATACGGCATAGCTTTAATGACAATCTGTAGTGACACTGAAAGGCCTCCGGTGAACGAATTCCTCCCCCCTGGTGGATTATCTATGTATTGCATGTATCTACTTGTCAGTGGCAGCTGCTCGTCTTTCAGAGAGGGGAAGCTCATTGTCGGCTTACGTCAAAAAAATTGTCAAATTATTTAAAGATAAATTCGGCCCTCCGTTTCTTTTTACGAAAATGGTAATCGTAAGGAAGACTATTAAATGGCTTTGCCAAAATCAGGTCAACAACATTGGCATGTCTGCCATCGTGTGCACCTTGCTAGATAGCTAGTTCACTCTGACCTAGCCAGCAGTATGACTGATTTAACTATCTACAACATGATAATAAACTCGAACAAGAAATGATTAAATTATGTAACTGAAACAAGAAAACGTTGAAATTATGTTAAATTGAAACAAGGAAGTACAATGAGTGTGTTTTATTTACAGTGCAAGAAATGAACAAGTAATTTAGTAGTGGTTTCTCTCTTGATTCACAGCAGAATGCGCGACAGTATTAAACTGAACTCGTCAAGTGAAGGAGTAGATCTCAAATAGCTGTCAATCAAACGAGATTCAGCCTTTCGATTGATCCTCCAATCAGCACATGGAAGCCCAGTGTCCAGCCCAAGCCGAGCTCTGCCCACAGCTCAATTCACCCCAGAGACGCGAGCGTCCGGGGCGGGACAAACATCATGGCATTTATCCAATTACCGTCAAGTTTTGAGGCAATGAAGAAAACTGTTCCACTCAGTCCCATTGAAGTGCATGGACATGAGCATCTATGGACAAATGCACTGAGCAGAGATCATATAAGAAAACAGCGCAATGGGAATGTATGAGAACGTGAACATCGAGTCTGTTGATTTGTGATAAAGCTGATTCTGAACGAACTCGTCTGTGAGATGAACGGTGTTCTAACACATTTGTAGTCAATGAAATGTCAACACAACCGTACATATTTGACCATTTAATTTTCATAATTTTAGGGGAAGCTGAGCTTCCCTTTAAGTTTTTGAGAGATCGCCACTGCTAGTTGTATACATCAGGTTTTTAACAAAAAAAAAAAAACAAAATCTCACTGATCATGTAGAGGGCTTCAAAACTCATGTATCAGATATGATACGTTTGGCATTATAGGGTTAACCTATCAGTGCATGTCTTTGGATGGTGGGAGGAAGTCAGAGTACCTGGATAGAACCCTCATAGAAACAGGGAGAACATGCAAACTCCACACAGAACGGTCCCACCCCCACTGACTGGTGTTTGAATCAAACCCAGGACCTTCTTGCAGTGAGGCATGAATGTGATCAGTAAATTACATATTGGAATTACCTGATTTTCACCAGAAAAATGCAAATACAGAGGATTATCTTATAATAAATGGTGATGAATTTCTTTGGAAATGTTAAATATTAAGAAAAATCATTTGGAACTGCCACAAAAGTAGCTCTGGGTATTTATGGGTTAATCTGCATAATCATCAGAAATGAGGTGGCATTTTCTAAATCTAAACTCTAAACTAATAAAACCCATTGAAAACAGATTCATCCTGTGTGATTTCATTAAATGTGACTGCTCCCTGGTCTGTAGATGGGTGTTGACAAGTCCTAATAATATGACTTGTTTTGCAATCTCTTTCTGTCATGTAGTAACAATATACAATACAAAATGTGTTGTCACTATCCATATTAGCATACAGAGATTTTAAGGCCATAAGGACAGTTCAAAGTTGTTTTGTCTGCTCAATAAAAAATAAAAAATAAATAATAATAATAATTTAAAAAAAATCAATAGGTTGCTTAATTATTTTCTTCTTTTACCAGTACAATACCAAATTGGCCATGATATGTGGTTATATTTTATGAAGTCACAAAGGAATGTGAACCAGTGTCATTAATCTATAAATGAGTTTTAATAGAGGAATTCTGTTTTAAAGTTGTGTTTGGCTTTTTTATGGGGTGTTTCATAAAACTAAGACAAGGAGGAATACAGGCTTAAATGATAAATTAATCACCAAACACCAAACTTCAAACAATTCATTACGGAGCATGCACACACTTATATATAACATTTTATTACAAGTTCTTTGTTTGTATGAGGGATTTTCAATGTGGTGGAATGAATTGTTACAACATTGCCTGCTATTGCCCTTTTTAAATTCTTAACAAGATCTGGAAAGTCCGATATGACAAAGCATCTATAATTATTATCCTGCCTCTGCTGTTTAATGAGTTGTTTTAGTAATTTCAGTCAGTAACAAAATAAAAGTGGAAAGTCTGTTTCTGGTGCTGGAAGAGCATAGACACAACACTGACACCTAGTGTTAGAGCACACAACTTATACTATCACCCTCAAAGGCTGTGCAGAACAAGTCCATTAAGGATGTATTACAGCAACACAAGACGTTGCCGGTAAGTGATACTTCGGAGGAAGATTTATGTAGGTATGAAAAACACAAACAGCGAGGTTGCAGTCACGGTATGTTTGTGTTTCCCACGCCGAATTGTCAAAACAAACAGAGGGGAGGCTGGAACCAAAATATGAATTAGTGGAGAGGTGAATGAGGCTGATACAATTTAAGGTGACGTTATTCCCAAAACCACACAAAGACAAATACACATACCATCATGCATCTTGCATACACAAATATGAAGATACACACACACTGACACACACACTGAGCCTCTTAAAGCCATAGAGCAGAGAGTGATAATTATGCGTGTAAATTCCAGGACCCCCTCTCAGCAGCCCTGCTCGCTGGTGTTGAGAGCCGCATCCTACTGGCCTTGTTTGGATGGTAACCCACATACAGACAGCTCTGTTTGGAGCCCCCATCTCACACTTTCACTGCATAGCTGTTACCATAATCCTGTACACAATAACACGCAGACATATGTGTGCATTTTTGTCGGTGTGTGAGCTGAAGACAAGTTGGAACAGCTTTACAATAACACTGAAACTTTTTGTTAACAGGATGAAGACTGTCTGATTGAATATGAGACTGAAACTGTGAATTTGGCGGATTTTCAGGGATGGATGAAAGTTTACATTGAAAAATGGAAAAGGTCGGGAATATTGATGAAAGGTTGTACAATAGGCTGATCTAGCATATAAAAGGTAGCACGCAATCATACATTAAACGAAAAAACGTTACTTATATTCCTAACAAGAAAGCACTCAGAGAGCGCAGACCCACTCCCCCCATCACCACCAAAATGTAATTCATTTCTTCCTTGTGACAGTGTCAACATTCCTGAAAATTTCATGAAATCTGTCCATAACTTTTGAGTTATCTTGCTAACAAACAAACAAACAAACAAAACAAACACACACACAAACAAACATGCAAACACACAAGCAAAGTGATCACAATACCTCCTGGCAGAGGTAATTACACCAGATTGTAATGTAGATTTGGAGCGACATGGTGGTTGCAGTGGACAGCTGTAGATGCCAATAATGTAACAACAACCGATAGCGTAATAATGGCTGATAACATAATAAATTTGCCATTTTTAAAACGTAATAGGCCAAAAATGTAATATCTGGCCAATAACGTAATAAAAGTCCTGAACATATAACATAATAGCTTTTGGCCAGTAATGTTATAACTTATTACGTTATTGGCTCAGTTGTTACATTTGCAAATATATTTTTTTTTTACCAGGCCAATAACGTAATTATCAGCCAATAAGTTATACCGTTATTGGCCAAAAGTTATTACGCTATTGGTTCAGGACTTTTATTATGTTGTTGGCCAGATATTACGTTATTGGCTTATTACATTTTAAAAAAGGCAAATTCATTACGTTATCAGCCGTTATTACGTTATTGGCTGTTATTACATTATTAGCTTCTACAACAACACTCATGCCTCACAGCAAGAAGGTCCTGGGTTCTATTCCAACACCAGTCGACCGGGGTAGGACTTTCTGTTGGAGTTTGCATGTTCTCCATGTCTGTGTGGGTTCTCTTCGGGTACTCTGGCTTCCTCCCACCACCCAATGCCATGCACTGATAGGTTATTTGGTTAATCTAAATTAAGTTGTCTCTATATGTCATCCCTGTGATGAACTGGTGGCATGTCTAGGGTGTACCCCGCCTTTGCCATAAGTAGGTGGGATAGACTCCAGTGATCCCTGTGACCCTAGTGAGGAATAAAGCAGGTTCAGAAAATGAATGAATGTAATGTAAATTCTCTTAATGTCTTGCTTCACACACATTTCTAGTTTAACCCTTTTAAGACTGCCATTATAAGAGGCCACCTAGGTGTTTTCATGTTTTCTTTGCAATAAAAGTGTCAGAAAGTGTCTTTTTTGCAACTTTGTTTTCAGGAAGAACTAAACTTTCAATATCTGGCCATTACTTATCATTATTATAAATAATAAATGCTTAAAACTGTGTTTAAAAAAAAAACGAAAATTCAAATAAACAGACTTGAAGTTTTTAGCATATTATTATCAGAAACAACTGTAATATCCATAACAAAACTTTTTGAGATAGCAAAATACACTTTCAACTATTTACCTCTACTCAAACATGCTTTTTGGTCTTGAGCATACAGTAACCATATTAAGGGTTCATATTTTTTGTTATTTCCAGGCATTCCAAGCTCAGGATCTCAGCTTTCCAATGCCATTTAAATTTTGTGGATGGCGCAAATGGTTAATGAGGTTCAGTAATCTGAATGCTGTAAAGTGCAAAAGACAGCACTGAAGATTGCAGTTATTAAAGAATTAAGATGGAAATTTGATCATGTATATTGCACTGTTAACTCTTTCAATGTTGCAGTGGCTCTTCAGTTTTTCTGCTAAACCATACTGAATTGAGCACCACAGATAATCTTATGTTAAACTTACATCACTACAAAAGCACAGAACAACACCAGTAATATGTGCTTGAAGCAGGTTCAAAAGTTTGGACATGCAATGATGATTTACTATGTAACATATCAGAGAAGGCATGTTCCGTCTCTATGGTATGGATTGCAAAAATGTGATGTGAATGTCTTTGTCGAGCCAAACTAATCAATATGAGAAGATACAGTTCTATGCAGTTACAGCTACAGTTCATCTTCTGTTAAAGACAGTTATCTCAAATGTACAAAAAGTAAAAATACTTATGTGTTATAAGCAGGTAACAACATCCCCTCCATGCATTCAGTTATTTTAATTTATAGCCACATTGACGAGGTGCCATAAAATGAGCCAAACTGACCTCTTCCTTCAATGATCATCCCATGAGGTACTCTGTGAGGTCAGCATGACCACCACAACCACAAAGGGAGTTTTTTCCTCCTCATTTTTCTTCCATGGGAATCACAGCACAGCATGTTTTTGCCTTTTAGTGGATGTTTATTCTGGTAGCATAGTGGTGGTGTGATATCTGACGTGCAATGAGCCAGAACTGCCATGAACACATTCCTCCCTTTACCTGACTAATGAATGTTAAACATGTAGGTACTGAGTACTGCTGACCCACATCAAAGTCTCGTATGGCTGTTTTTCTGAACACACAGTGAAAAGGGCGGTGCATGACAAACATGAGACTGAATACACATCTGCATCTTCAGCCATGGTGTCTGGGATGCTGAAAAGAGAACACAATTTATTGAACACAGCTCATGTCTGGCTGGGCAGATGGCCAATCACATAATGCACTATTTTAGCATCATAGCGGCAAGCAGGAATCGGCTGGTTCAGTCTGCGAGGGCACAAAAAAAAGAGGAATAGAAGGCTTTGCGGAGACTGGTCTAACCTGGCCATTACCAAGCTGTCAGCGAAGACATAGATGAAAAACCCAGCAGAGGAGGGTGGGAGAAGAGGAGGGGGATCTGATTCCTGTTACATCATTTGTGGCTGACAGACAGTGTGGCAGACTTATCTGTCTGTGGTCTCGGGTGGCATTTGTCTGGACTGGCAGTGAGTCACACTTTCTGTTTACCTCAAAATGAACCCATCCTGAAACTCCTCATTTGCCATCCAACAGTCTGCATTCACCAGCCGCATGAGGGCCGGTAGCAGGTGGCTTCCACCCGCGGGTGGCATGTGATGCCAGGAATGTGCTGTGCCCACACCCTTGCTAAACCATGACACCTTTCCTGTGGTGTAGGAGCTGGTTCCTTTCTAAAGGCTCTCAGCTGGAACCAGAAAAGTAAATATAGCTCTTCTACTAGCCGCTCTTCCTCTGGAGCAGACTTAGGTCAAACAGTGTTGAAATACTGTTCTGGTGTTGTTTTTACCAGCTGGGGTGCCTAGAAGTACATTTATTACACAATTACATTATTACCTTTTAGCATATTGTAATTTAAGTGGTGTGAGAGGAAACATGGTGACCGCACCTTGTCTGAGCTCTGTGTTAAGGCTGTAGAAAATCTAGGTTTAGGCCAGTCATAGATGTTATCAGAGAGGTAGATGGGTAAATGTGTGATTGACCCGCTGCTTTACTGGTTATATCTGGCATTACTGATTCCTGCTCATCACAGAAGTGTGGGAAAAGGGGTCCCACGTTTCCATATTGACATACATCAGCGTAACAGGGTCAATTATTCTGCAGCAATGTGGGTTATGCTAATAATATTGTATATTAGTTATTGTTATAATTACACAAAATCTGTTATTCTATTTTCATTTATTATAGTTAATACCTGACAGGTCGGGCCTCTGATTCAGTATGTGGAAGTTTTATTTTGAATCTGTACCCCAGTGATTACTTTATGGTGGGACATTGCCCACTATAAGTAGCATTTTTTGCACATTTACCTCTACCCTATCGTTTCTGATCTCTATGGGAGAGGTAAGCAGCCTAGCAGTCGGGGGAAATTTTTGTTTAGCCTATGCTAATTTCATTTTCAAGTGAACTGGCTTGCTCAGACTTTCCATGAAGTGCTTACGATGTACTAACATATATAGTGACAGTCAATAGAAACTTATTTTTTAACTATTTCTACTTGTAGGGGGGTTGTAATTATTCATTGTGGATTTATTGATGACTTAGTGCTCAGGTAGTTGAGATAAGTTGAGATGAGTTGTCCATGTTGTCACGGTTCATTGCACACGGGTTGGTCTCTTTGTAAAGTGGACCAAATACAAATTGAGCAATACTCAGTGGGTATCTGCACAATTTGAGGATTGGTTTTGAAGGCCTATATAAAGGCCCAAAAAAGGCCACCATTGTTAGTCCAGTGAACGGCATCATGCCACGTCTATCATGTGAACAACGTCTCCGGGCACTGGGTATGGTGGAGGTCAGTTTGAGCTACAGTGATTTAGCCAGGCGTATGGGCTGTTCCCAACCCACAATGAGAAACCTGGTTGAACACCACAACACGACACATCCAACACCTAATCCGAAGCATGCGCCAAAAGATCACCGCCTGCATCGAAGCAAAACGGAGGCCATACTCGGTATTGACTGTTGTGACTTTGTGTTCGGCAGGTGTCATTTCTTTTAAGTTTTTGTTTTGAAATTATTCTTGAAACTTTAGATTTTTGTTTCTGTATGGCAATATCCTAAACAAAGGATTCATATGAAAAAATTCTAGTTTAGGGTTTCAAAATAAACATTATGTCGAAAAATATGGTCTCAAAATTTTCATTGACTGTGAGTGTATTTAACCTGTGAAGGGGCATGCTTTATGAAACTCACTGAGCAGAGGTTTTTGTATTTATGCTGCATTCATCAGGAGCCAAAAAGATTAAACTGAGACTGCCTCCAAAAGTTGTACATGTATGAGGGTCTTTCTTAAAAACAATGCTCACAATGCAGAGTCTGACACCACCAGTCACATCAGTGTCAGGTCCTCTATATTTACATCTCGTCTTTGGAATCGGACATAGAGGAGGGAGCTGCAGAATAAAATGTATTTCCAAGTGATGTTTTCCCTGTAACCACACGCTCCTGCAGGTTTAACAGATGGTTTTTTAAAATGACCAAATGTGGCCAATGGTATCCACCTGGTACTCAATAGTTGTTTAAATGAACCCAAATCTTTGCTAAAATGAATTCCCTTTTCTCTCTGCAGCAGGTTTACGCAAAATTTTTGGCATTGAGATCCGTCATGACAGAAACGCCTCCATTCATTTATTATTAGAAGTAGTTTTAAGTCACCTGCTGTCACTGCCACAGACAGGTCATTAGTGGTGTCCCACTGTTGATACT
This sequence comes from Sphaeramia orbicularis, assembly GCF_902148855.1. Taxonomy (NCBI): domain Eukaryota; kingdom Metazoa; phylum Chordata; class Actinopteri; order Kurtiformes; family Apogonidae; genus Sphaeramia; species Sphaeramia orbicularis. The sequence continues at coordinate 45,543,980 of NC_043962.1, read as the reverse complement.
GTTCACAAGCTGAGAATAACAGCTCACCAACGAGGATGTAAATGACTTCTCAGAGGTTCTTTGGGAGCTTGCAGATAGGTCTTATAGATAACTGAGAAAGCAAGAAGAGCAAGAAAAGAAATGAAAACAGAGTGGAACAATCAGGCGTCTGGAATGGAAAAATGGCTGTGCCGAGGCCACACACCTCTGTCCATCTCATCACCAGTATATTACCAGTATACCCTTTCTCCTCCACCCCCACCCAGCCGGCAGAGGCTGCTTGGCAGTCCTCTCATGTGACCCCCCATGTGCAAGTTCAACATTAACCAATGATGACAACATCCTTAACTGGTCAGGAAGCCCCATCAGTGGGACACAAACTCAGATAGTGGCTCATCCCCAGTGAAAAGAGTTCTGGCACTGTGCCCCAGCTTCCAAATCTAAACCAGCAGCACTTTCGTGAGAATGACTGGGTTTGGACTGCTGGTGTGTTGGCCCCCTCTACTCTGCCAAGCAACTGCCTCACCAACATCCTCTTTGTATATCTATGTACCTCTGTCTATGTCTTCAGTCATTCACATCAATAATTTATTTTTAATGTGTGAAAAATAAAATCTTGGCAGTATCAGTTTGATTAATCAACACTGAATTAACATTTGGAAAACTCACTTAGACACAGACTTTATAACAGCAAATGATTGCAAATGGGATTCTCTCTGTTTGTCTATCTCTATATCTCAGGAAGAGGAGGATGAAGAGCAGCTCTGGTAACTGGTCTAAAAGGTGGAAACCACAGAAGAGTTAACAAGACAATGATAGAGCCAAGCGAGGAAAAGCAATCCTCTGCATTATATAAGGACACCACAAAGACCTGGACTCCTGCCGTGAGAGATGAGGCCCCACACGTTCAGTAGAGCTCAAGACTAATCATGAAGCAAATAAGTACAATAAAAGCAATGAGGGAAAAGAGGTGCTGCAATGTCCTTTGGTAAATTCTGGTAAACAGCACTTGGAGTCTCAGGGGTTTCTACTTATCGCTCAAAGAGAGACTGAAACTCCCTAGCTGCAGAGACAATGATGTATTCCCACCAGCTCGGCAGAGGGTTAAATGAAGTCGAAGGGAACATGAGATTAGCAGATAAAGTTGTAAGGCTGTAATCATCTCTGCTAATTTGTCCATTG